>NC_056743.1:1589602080-1589902080 GCF_019279795.1 Protopterus annectens
TGATTCTATGGAACCGGTCCCTCGGAGACCCAACAAATTTATCACCTCCTCCCAAGACAGGTCTTTTCTTGCTAAGGAAGTCCTAAGGAAGTCCCGTTGATGCCATGGTGGTGGCGGCGGCCACCAAGAAAGAGATGTCAGAAACCTCCTCTTCTGTCCATCCTCCTAACAGAGACTCTAGGATGATGGACAGATATGGGAATAGCATTTTTAGTTCTGCGACACTTGCAATGAGATCGCTTAACTATTTAACCCATTTTACCCGTCTTCAACGAGATCTCCTCAAAGAGTTTGGAGATGCTCTACAGGGCAACACAGATGATACTGTGTCTGAGAAGGTGACGGCGTAACTTAACACCCTTAATTCTATTGTGAACATGTCTATGTGGCTCATTTCTTATGCAGCCGATGGATCGAGCCGGGCAGCAGGTTCAGCGATAGCTCTGTGGAGACTACCCTGGATGCGCTTATGCTCCTTTTCGGAAGCCTTCACGTCTTCCTTTGTCAACACCCCATTCGGTGGCTCTTCCTTGTTTGGGCCCAAAGTCAAGGAGAATCTCACTAGTTGTGAGCAGGAGGGAAAGACTCTGTCTGCCGTAGGAATCAGTTTTTCCACCCCTACTAGACCATACCCCAAAGGGCAGAAAGTTGGAAAAATGTGGTTCCGGAAACCCCGAGAAGCTTTCCAAAACACAAGTAGTGAACCCCCCTCCAGGGGCAGAGGAGGGGATTATAATGGTAGACGCCGCCCAGGCGGCAGAGGTGGTCTGCCGAACCAGGATGACAGGGAGCAGTTCCTTGGCAAGCCCTATCAGCGCTCCTGAGATGAGGCCCGACTGTCCTGCTCTGGAGGCAGTCCGGGGGTCACTTGGCTTTATACCCAGACGGCTGGCTAGGAGTTGCATCAGATTCTTAGGTAAAAAGCATAGTTACCAGAGGGATACATCATTCCCTTTTCAGAATCCACTTCTATTCGTACAAGAGTCTGCGGCATTAAGCAGCCATAGAAATTCACAAGCTGCTAGAAAAGAGTCATCCAGCCAGTCTCGGTGGACCAGATAGGATCCGGAACTTACTCCGTGTTGGTTTTAGTTCCAAAGAAAACTGGGGACTGGAGGCCCATCTTAGACCTCAGCAAACTCAACACCTTTGTCAAAAAGGAAAAGTTCTGGCTGGTCCCACTTCAGTCAATACTACTGTTTTTAGAAACGGGTGATTTGATGTGCTCTATAGATGTCAAGGATGCGTACTACCACATCAGAATGGCCAGACCATCCAGAGATCACTTGCATTTCCAGCTGGGGGCCAATCACTACCAATTCCGAGCGCTGCCCTTTGGTCTCACCACAGCCCCCAGAGTTTTCACCAAATGCATGGCAGTGGTCATGGCTCACCTGAGACGTTTAGGATTCCACGTTTCCATATCTGGACGACTGGCTCCTCACCGCCACCACCAGGCATCAACTGATTCGTTCCAGAGATTACACAATCAACCTGTGTTCCCAGTTATGCATAACCATAAATTTCGAAAAATCTGCTTTATTGCCATCACAGTATATTTCCTTTATAGGAGCGGATCTAGACACCACCACCACCTTAGTCATATTGCCTCAAGCAAGAGTACTCTCTCTAAGAAGTCAAGTGTCCCACTTGTTAATGGAAAGAAGAGATGTTCTTAGTGTTTCACTGTTGCAGTCATTACATTTGGGTAATCTGCTGGCAGGTTGCCCTCAGTCAGCCTGAATTCCAAAGTCTTGGGTCCTGCGTCTGTTGCTGTCTTCTCTTCCATGACATCAGGTCGTCAGGGGTATAAAACATGCAGCCGACGCCATTTTCTTTAGTCTTTCTTGCCGTGCGGTGCCCAAAGCAGAAGCATTTTGCAAGTGCCGGTCAGCCCACTACTGAAATATTCAAGTTTTAGTTTCAGAACCGAAGTCTTCACTAAAGCCAAGTACCCCGTTGGGTGAAACTTTTTTCTTGTTTTTTTACCGATGTCAGAAAAAGTTAATAATTGTATTACTTGTGGGAAGCAAATACCTCATAAGGATTTCCATTTATACCGTATTCCTTGCCTACGCCCTGATCACAACGTGCCTGGCTGTCAGTTTTGTGCTAGATTTAATCAACTCACTATTAAGCGTTGGTATATTTTTGCATCAAAGTATTTTGGAAACAGATTTAACTACCCAGAAATGTTGTTTGATAGCAGTCCAACTACCGGAGTACATAAAAAACGCAAAGAAAAGGACAGAGAAAGGCAGTCTAGATCCAAAACCGACGGCGAAGCTTCTAAGCCAGTCGCCGGTTCGCTGGTTCTCAGTGAGGTGCTTTTGCAGCCCCTGATACCCGCTACCTTCGAGTCGCAGGCCTCTACCGACACCCATGTGGAGTCAGGCATGCAGCAAGATACTCAAGGTATTGGACCGACGGATGTATCTCCCTTGGATGTGTCCGGAGCCGCTGAGCAGGCACCAGCTTCTAAGGGTGTATTCAGACCTTAACATTTGTATATCAAACCAACTACAGCTGCAAAACCAAAGACAAAAGCAACTTCTAAAACTAAAAAAACGAGCATGAGCCACGTGCACAGGCCTCTATGCCTAAAAAAACAGATCGAAATGGCTGAAGACCTTATTACCTTGATCAGGGATACCCTCCCCCTCCAGATAAGAGGCCTGGGCAAGACACTGATTATGAATCTTCAGATCAGGTTTCTATTTCTTCTGATTCCTCTTCTGATCAGGAATTATCTATACCTCCCTATGAGGATTTTGATGCTGAGGAGTCTATTCCATCTGCATCTCCTCCTGAGGTCTATTAATTTGGAGAAACCTTGCATGCTTTGAGGGTGCATTTTCAGTGGGAGAGTCAAGACTTCTCAGAATCAAAAAAGAGGCTCAGGGATTTCCTTCTCCCTCAGCACAAGCCTTTAGCCATTCCCCTTGTTTTAGACATTGTGGATGATGTGTTTTCGGAGTCATTGACCCCTGACTCCTTACCTCCGGCTCCCAGTAAGCCTGACAGATATTAGAGGGTCCCTGACTCACATAAGTTTTTATTTAGAAACCCTGCTGCTGATCCTGAGACTATGTAACAGGGCACAAAGGGAGTTAAGGCCTCAACAGCAAAAGATCCTACCCCCTCTGACAGAGATTCAAGGGCAGTGGACAGATGGGGAAAAAAGGTTTATACATCTGCAACCTTGGCAATCAGGGCCTTAAACTGTCAATTTCATATGCTTAAGTACCAACAACATGTTATGGGATTGCTGAAACAGAAAATGATGTTGATTTCAGAATGTTCAGAAAATAAAGAATTGCAGGAATTATTGCATGCAGCTGAACAAGTTGGAAAGCATACTTTGCAATGTGGTTTTGATTCTTTAGTGGCCTCCTGCAGGGCCGCAGTTACTTGGTCTGTGATTAGGAGGCATGCCTGGTTAAAGGAACAAAATTTGCCTGATCGTGTTAAAGCTAAATTGGTAGATGCACCTTTACAGCATGATTCTCTGTTTGGTATTAAGGCAGAAGAGGATTTAAAGAAAATGGAAGACAAAGCGAAGTCTATGCAAACTGTTAAAGACTTCTTACAAGTGCAGCCACCAAGATTCAGTAGACACTGGCCTACAAAAAATTGGTCCTTTCCTATGTCAGACAGAGCTCAAAGGGGCAAATCCAGACGACCTAAGGGTTCCAGATACCAGGCGCAAGACTCGTATAGGTCAAAACAATGGGGCGCATCCACCTCCAAATCTGGAGGAGATAAAGCGCAAACCTGCAGAAAGCAGTCCCAATGACTTCTCTCTGCCTACTCCAAGCACTTCTCTTTTGGCAGCATCCATAGCGTGAAAATTAGCACTTTTTCTCAAAATTGGCAGTTAATAACCCAGGACAAGTGGGTACTAAACATCGTATCACAGGGATACAGATTCCATTTCCACACTCTGCCAATGGCAAATGGTTGGCCAGATCTGCCAAAAAATCAATGGGCAAAGGCACAGAAACAGGTTACGTCCCTCATGGATATGAGGGCCATTCAGACAGTACCAGAACAGGAAAAAGGACAAGGTTTTTACTCAAGACTGTTCTTGGTACCCACAAAGGACAAGGCCTGGCAGTCAATGCTGGATTTATCGATTTTGAACACATACCTGGACATTCCAAAATTCAAAATGCTGACTTTGCAGCAGCTTCTGCCCATGTTAGGCAAGAATGCTTGGCTGGTGACTTTAGACCTAAAAGAGTCATACCTGCATGTCCCAGTAAGACAATCGTGCAGAAGATGCCTCAGATTCAAGGTTGGCTTAATGCATTACCAATTCTCTGCACTGCCCTTTCGCTTATCTACTGCGCCCAGGGTCTTTACAAAGTGCCTGGCACCAGTAATTGCATTTTGCAGATAAAGAAGCATACAAATACATCCTTGGACGACTGTCTCAAGCAGAGAACAAGGACACTCTTCTTCGACACCTGGCGTTTGTGAAAAGGCTTCTAACATGCCTAGGGTACACAATAAACGAAAAGAAATCACAACTGGTACCCTCTCAAAAGATAACATTCCTGGGTGCAAACTTGAATACAGCTGCCCAGATGGCTTACCTCACGCCAGACAAACAAAGGCAACTGACTACTTACTTCTAACTGATGGCAGCAAAAGCACAGTCCTCTGCAAGACAAATTCAGCAGGCTCTGGCCTTAATAGCATCCTGCATCGTTCTAATTCCATATGCAAGACTGCATATGAGGAAACTTCAGTGGTACTTAAAAAATTTGAGTCAACATTCTCACAGTCTGGAAACAACAATTCCTCTCATTCCCTGCCTGCAGCAGGAGTTTCTATGGTGGGCAAAGGCCTGTCACCAAAACATGGGACGGACCTTCACTCTACCCCCTGCCAGCCAAACCTTAACAACAGACTCATCAGATTATGCCTGGGGGACCCACATGGCAGGAAGATGCATTCAGGGCATATGGGCACCAAAACAAATGCATCTACATATCAAACAGAAAGAGATGCTAGCTGTTCAAAATGCCCTAACAGCCTTCAAGGACTTGCTTTATCCAGGGCAACTACTGATAAAGATGGACAACACCGCAGTCATGTGGTATATAAACAAGCAAGGGGGTACACACTCATACCCCCTTTGCAGATTAGCCATGGCACTGTGGGACACAGCTTTGACCTATAAAAATACATCTTCAAGTTCAATACCTGCCAGGAAAACAAAACACACTGGCAGACGATTTAAGCAGAAACCTTATGGATCCTCACGAGTGGAAACTAAATCCACAAGTCTTCAGCACGATAACAGAGAAATGGGGGAGCCCAGACATAGATCTGTTTGCCTCTCCTCAAAATTATCAATTGAAAAAATTCTGCACAAGGACTTATCACAAACAAGCATGGAAAGTGGACGCCCTATCCTTCAGTTGGAAAAACCTGTCAGTTTACGCCTTTCCTCCTCTGCCTCTTCTACCCAAGGTCCTCTTAAAAGTCAGACGAGAAGCCAAAGATGATATTAATTGCCCCGGACTGGCCCCTCCAATACTGGTACCCAATCCTAAGGAACTTGTCTCAAAACCCAGCCTTGGACCTTGCCTCAAAGACCACAACTACTGTCCCAGCAAAACAATCAGATCCTGCACAATCAACTACAGACTCTGAACCTGGCAGCATGGCTAATCATGTAATCATACAAACAACACCTCTCGGTAAAGCTGTGATGGATGTCATTTTGAAAGCCGGAAGGCCTAGTACTAGAAAATCTTATGCTGACAAATGGAAGAGATTCTGTGCTTGGAATCAAACTCAAGGAACTGATACAGCAGAACCACATATTCCTCAGATATTACAATACTTGACTGAGTTGCTTGACAAAGGCCTGTCTTTCTCATCAATCAAAATCCATGCCTCTGCCATTTCGGCATATTACAATACAGAGCCACCAATCTTTTCTCATCCTTTAATAAAGCAGTATCTTAGAGGAGCCAAAAATGTAAGGCCTCCTAGAAGATCACCGTTACCTGCATGGGACCTCAATTATGTGTTGGAAAAGCTCACCCTGCCTACATTTGAACCAGCTGCTACCGCTGATATAAAGTTCTTATCATGGAAGACGGCTCTGCTACTAGCAATTACTTCAGCAAGAAGAGTTTCAGAGCTACAGGCCCTCATGGCTGTAGAGCCTTTTATCATATTTTACCCAGACAGGGTGTCTCTGAGGACAAATCCTACTTTTATGCCTAAGGTGGTTTCCAGTGTGGCTCTTAACCAAACAATTCATCTGCCAACTTTTTATCCAAATCCGCAGAACAACGGGGAGAGAATTCTGCATTTTTGGGGCGTACACAGACAGCTAAGATTCTACTTGAGCAGGACTAAATCTCTAAGAAAAACTGAGCAATTACTAGTGTCATATGGTGCAGGATCAGAAGGAAAGGCTATTTCAAAGCAGACAGTTTCAAAGTGGATAAGCCACTGCATCCGTTTCTGCTACTTACACCATGGTAAACCTGTGTCCAAGGTCATTAGGTCTCATTCCACCAGAGCTGCAGCTACTTCAGCAGCCTTTCTCAGGGGAGTACCAACCAAAGACATTCTAGAGGCTGCTACTGGAGTTCTGTTCACACCTTTACAAAGCATTACCATTTGCCTCTTTGCTCTAAGTCCAGGGCTGGCTTTGCCACTGCAGTGCTGCAGGGCCTTATAGCCGCACCTAATGCTGTTTAGCTCCAGCCTCCCAACCATAGCTTTGGGATTCTACCCGAATGTAATGACTGCAACAGTGAAACACGAAGAACTTTGTACAGTTGTGTACACTTGCCATAAATGTAGATTTTCGAGTGTATTCACTGTTGCAGTCCAGGTTACCCTCCCCCTATCCCCCTGTCATTCTAAAGTTTATCTTTCCTTCTCTATCTTTTACGACCTTCGTGCTGTATTTGCTTATAGATGAAGGTAAAGTTTATATTTGTGTATATATATATATATATATATATATATATATATATATATATATATATATATGTAATATTGCTACCTTTTTGGGGGCACCTGACATTGGGGACAAGAAAAACTAAAGAAAATGGTGTCTGCAGCATGTTTTATACCCCTGACGACCTGACGTCATGGAAGAGAAGACAGCAACCGACGCAGGACCCAAGACTTTGGAGTTCAGGCCGGCTGAGGGCAACCTGCCAGCAGATTACCCAAATGTAATGACTGCAACAGTGAATACACTTGAACATCTACATTTATGGTAAGTGTACACTACTGTACTTTCCTGCATTCCAGGTTCTGAAGCTGTTGGGCACCATGGCAGCGATGCTCATAGCAGTTAATCTGGGACGAATGCACTTGAGGATACGCCAATGGTTAGTCTTCACACAGTGGTCTTATCAACAGCTTCCAATGACACACAAGATTCTACTGACAAATCCTTGCAAAAAGGACCTCTTTTGGTGGTTGAACAGCCACCAGGTAACTGTAGGTCACCCATTTGTACTTCCCCCTCCCTCAGCCATGGTGATTCCCTGATAGGGTAGGGGGGGGTGCTGTTTCAGGGAAGAACTGTCCAAAGCACTTGGTCAGAGATGGAATCCCATTTGCGCATCAATGTCCTAGAGTTGAGAGCGGTATTTCTAGAGTTGCAACACTTTCATGATTCTCTACATCGAGAGACGATTGCAATACAGACCCAACAACATGTCGGTAGTCTGGTGTATTAACAAACAAGGGGGAACCATGTTACCTCTTATGTCGAGATGCCCTGAGAATTTGGCCGTGGGCTGTATCCACCGGGCACTTTCTGATAACGCACATCCCGGGGTCATCCAACGTGATAGCGGACAAACTGAGCATAGCCATTCTGTTGCCTCACGAGCGGTCCCTCAAAGAACAAGTGGTGGAGATGATATTCCGCAGATGGGGCCAGCCTTGCTGCGACCTTTTTGCATCCTCGATGAATGCCAAATGCAGAAGCTACTTTGCCCTCCACTGGAGGACAGCCCAATGGATTCGCTCATACACGATTGGCCCTCGGGTCTCCTTTATGCCTTTCCACCAACCCTTCTGATCCCCAGGTTCCTACAGAAAGCCAAAACCTTGGGAAGGACTGTTATTCTGATGGCCTTGTTTTGGCCTCAGCAGATATGGTTCCCCTTCCTTCAGCAGTACCAAGTAGAAGAACCTTGGATTCTGGACCCGGTGCCAGACCTGACTAATTCGTTGGGAGATGTTCATAGTGTTTCACTGTTGCAGTCATTACAATTGGGTTAGACTGCTGGCAGGCTACCCGCAATCGGCCTGAGTTCCAAAGTCTAGGTCCGGCGTCGGTTGCTGTCTCCTCCTCCCCGAGGTCAGTCCACCAGGGGTATAAAAGATGCAGCCGACACCATTTTCTTCAGTCTTTCTTGCCATTTGGTGCCTGAAGCAAAAGCAGTTCGCAAGTACCGGTCGGCAGACTCCTGAGATTTTCAAATTTCAGATCCGAAGTCTTCATTAAAGCTAAGTACCCTGTTGGGGAAACTTTTTTTCTTGTTCCAGACCGATGTCAGAAAAAGTTAATAGTATTTATTGTGGGAAGCAAATACCTCATAAGGATTTTCATTCTTACTGTATTCCTTGCCTAGGCCCTGACCACGACGTTGCTAGTTGTCGGTTTTGTGCTAGATTTAACCAACGCACTATTAAGCATCGGTACGATTTTGAATTTCATTATTTTGGCAGAAGATTTAGCTATATAATGCCGTCGGAGCAACCGACTACCAGAGTTTATAAAAAGTGCAATGAAAAGGACAGGCACCCGAGGTCCAAAACAGACTAGGCGTCCGCTAGGTCTGTCACCGGTTCTCAGTGAGAAGCTTTCGCAGCCCCTGACGCCCGCTACCTCAGAGCCACAGGCCACTTCCGACTCCCACGTGGAGCCGACTAGGCCGCTGGAAACGCAAGGTATTGGACACTCGGAAACTATTCCCTCAGATGGGTCTGGAGCCACTGAGCAGGCATCGGCTTCTGAGGGTGTTTTCAGGCCTACACAGCTGTATGTAAAATCAACTTCAGCTTCAAAGGCAAAGACAAAAGCAGCTATAAAGACAAAGAAACAAGTACAGCATTCTCCTGGACAGGTCTCCATGCCTAAAAAACAGATGCTTAAAATGGCCGAAAACCTAATTACTTTGATCAGGGGTTCCCATCCCCTCCTGATAAGAGGCCTAGGCAAGAGATAGAATATGCATCTTAAGATCAGGTTTGCATTAGCTCTGATTCCTCTTCTGAACAGGAATATTCTCTTCCTCCCTATGAGGATTCTGATGCTGAAGAAACTATTCCTTCAGCCTCTCCTCCTGAGGATTATTCTTTTGGGGAAACCCTGCATACTATGAGGGAGCATTTCCACTGGGAGAGCCAAGATTACTCAGAATCCAAGAAAAGACTCAGAGACTTCCTTTTATTACCTCAGCACAGGCCCCTTGCTATTCCTCCTGTTTTAGACATTGTAGATGATGTATTTTCAGAGTCTGGACTGTCTCCTGACTCTCTGCCACCAGCTCCTGTTAAACCAGGCAGATACTACAGGGTTCCTGATTTACATAAATGTCTTTATAAAAACCCTGCTGCAGACCCAGAAACTATCTCTCAGGGTCCCAAAGGGGTCAAGGTGTCCACTGCAAAAAACCCTATACCCTCTGATAGGGATTCAAGGGCCCTGGACAGATGGGGGAAAAAGATTTATACTTCTGCTACCTTGGCTGTCAGAGCTCTAAATTGTCAATTTCATATGCTTAAATATCAGCAATATCTAATGTTACTGCTTAAACAAAAAATGTTGACATTCAGAATGTGCAGAAAAAGAAATGCAGGATTTATTGCATGCAGCTGCACAAGAAGGAAAGCATACTTTGCAATGTGGTTTTGATTCTCTAGAGGCCTCTTGCAGGGCCGCTGTTACAGTTTGTCATTAGGAGACATGCTTGGTTAAAAGAACAGAATCTGCCCAGTCATGTTAAAGCAAAATTATTAGATGCTCCATTAAAACATGATACCTTGTTTGGTGTTAAAGCAGAGGAGTTATTGAAGAAAATGGCGGACAAAGCTAAATCTATGCAAACAGTCAAGGATTTCTTACAGATACAGCCTCCCAGATTTAGCAGGAACTGGCCTGCAAAGAATTGGTCCTTTCCAGTGTCAGGCCACAAAGAGGCAGATACAGACGTCCCAGAGGCAGATCAGAGCCCCAAGGCTCATACAGGCCTAAACAATGGGGTGCTTCAACCTCCAAAAGCGGAGAAGAAAAATCACAGCCATACAGGAAACAGTCTCAATGACTTTCCCCTGCCAGCACCAAGCACTTATCTTCTGGCAGCTCCTTTGGGGGGAAAATTAGCACTTTTTGCACAAAATTGGCACATGATCACTCAGGACAAATGGGTCTTAAATATCGTATCCCAGGGCTACAGGTTCCATTTTCTCAACCTACCGAGGCCAAACAGTATGCCAGACCTGCCACGCAATCAATGGGCAGAGGCACAAAAACAGGTTTCATCCCTCATGGAGATGAGGGCCATTCAGCAAGTACCACAGCAAGAGCAGGGACAAGGATTTTACTCAAGGCTATTCTTGGTGCCCAGAAAGGACAAAACCTGGAGACCAATACCGGACCTGTCTATCCTGAACACATTCCTGGACATTCCAAAATTCAAAATGTTAACTCTGCAGCAGCTTCTGCCCATGCTGGGCAAGAATGGTACTCCCTTCGCTCTGGAATAGAATTCCAGTTCATGTGAGGCAGAGCAACTCACTGAATCTCTTCAAGAAGAATCTCGATAAGTGGATGGGGGATCGTAGGTTTGTCCCAGGGATTACTCCCGTGTCACTATTAGACAGAGGCACAGTAAACTAAACCTTAAAAAGGGCACAGTATACTCAAATCATGGGGTGGCGTAAGCCATACAGAATCGGGCTAGGCTTATAATTGCCCCAGGGCAGATAGCGTAGTATGAACCTATGAACCTAAGAAGGCTTGGCTTGTGACTTTAGACCTAAAAGAGGCATACCTGCATGTCCCAATCAGACAGTCATGCAGAAGATACCTCAGCTCTATAGCTGGCTCAATGCATTACCAATTCTCTGCACTGCTCTTTGGCTTATCTACTGCGCACAGGGTCTTCACAAAATGCCTGGCACCAGTAATTGCTTTTTGCAGACAGAGGAATTCAAATATATCCTTACTTGGACGACTGCCTTATTCAAGCATAGAACAAGGACACTCTACTACAGCATCTGGCATTTTTAAAAACATTACTAACAGGCCTAGGGTACACAATAAACAAAAAGAATTCAAAACTTGTACCCTCTCAAGAGATAATATTCCTGGGTGCAAGCTTAAATACAACTGCCCAGATGGCTTATCTCACGCCAGACAAACACAGACAACTGACTACTTATTTCAAAATGTTGGCAACAAAGACCCAGTTTTCTGCAGGAAAAATTCTGCAGGCTTTGGGCTTCATGGCATCCTGCATTCTGCTAATTCCATAAGCAAGACTGCATATGAGGAAACTTCAATGGTATCTAAAAAGTGTTTGGACTCAACATTGCCACAGCCTGGAAACAATAATTACCATCATTCCTTGCCTGCAACAGGAGTTTCGATGGGCAAAAGCCTGTCACCACAACATGGGACAGCCATTCACCTTACCCACAGCCAGGCAGACATTGACAACAGATGCATCAGATTATGCCTGGGGGGCCCATATGACAGGAAGATGTATTCAGGGCACATGGTCCGCAAGTCAAATGCATTTACATATCAATCAAAAAGAGATGCTAGCAGTTCAAAATGCCCTGACAGCCTTCAAGGATCTACTGCATCCAGGACAACTACTGATAAAGACGGACAATACCACAGTCATGTGGTACATAAACAAGCAAGGGGGCACACATTCGTACCCCCTCTGCACACTAGCCATGAACTTGTGGAACACAGCATTGACTTGCAAAGTACATCTGCAAGCACAATTCCTGCCAGGAAGGATAAATACTCTGGCAGACAAACTAAGCAGAAACCTAATGGATCCCCACGAGTGGAAATTGGATCCACAAGTTTTCAGCATGATAACAAGGAACTGGGGATGCCCGGACATAGACCTATTTGCCTCTCCTCACAATTGCCAACTACAAAGATTCTGCACAAGGACTTATCACAAGCAAGCATGGAAAGTGGATGCTCTATCTTTCAGCTGGAAAAACCTAACAGTATATGCCTTTCCTCCTCTGCCTCTCCTTCCCAAGGTACTATTCAAGGTCAGACAAGAGAAGCCAAAAATGATACTGATTGCCCCAGACTGGCCCCACCAGCACTGGTACGCAGTCCTAAAGAGCTTGTCTCAATGCCCAGCTTGGACACTACCTCAAATTCCTCACTTATTGACACAACAAGACAGTCAGATACTGCACAGCCAACTCAGAACCCTAAACCTGGCAGCATGGCGGATAATGTAGACATTCAAGACACACCTCTTTCTAAAGCAGTTATGGATGTTATTTTGGAGGCCAGGAGGCCTAGCACCAGAAAATGTTATGCAGAAAAATGGAGGAGATTCTGTACTTGGAACCAGGCACAAGGTATTGACACAATTGTTCCAAATATTCCTCAGATTTTGCAATACTTACCTGAGATGCTGGATAAAGGCCTTTCCTTTTCATCAATTAAAATTCATACTTCTGCCGTTTCAGCTCATTACAATACAGAACCACCTATTTTTTCTTATTCATTACTAAGGCAGTACCTCAGAGGGGCCAAAAACATAAGACCCCCAAGGAGAGCACTAATACCTGCATGGGACCTCAACTATGTCTTGGGAAAACTTACACTGCCTCCCTTTCAGCCAGCCTCTGCAGCTGATATAAAATTCTTATCCTGGAAAACAGCTCTGCTCCTAGCAATAACCTCCGCTAGACGAGTCTCAGCGTTACAGGCACTCATGGCTGAGGAACCTTTTATCATTTTCCATCCTGACAGGGTTTCTCTGAGGACAAGCCCTACATTTATGCCTAAGGTAGTGACCAGTGTGGCCCTTAACCAAACAATTCACTTGCCTACCTTTTACCCAAACCCACAGAATAAGGGTGAGAGACTTCTGCTTTCTTTGGACATTCACAGACAGCTACGCTTCTACTTGGACAGAACCAAAGCTTTCAGAAAGACTGAACAGCTTCTAGTGGCATATGCTGCATTGTCACAAGGAAAGCCTATCTCAAAGCAGACTCTTTCAAAGTGGATAGGCCACTGCATTAGTTTCCACTATTCTCAGCATGGCAAATCAGTGCCTAAGGGCATTAGGCCACATTCCACCTGAGCAGCAGCCACTTCAGCAGCCTTCCTCAGAGGAGTACCAACCAAAGACATCTTAGAGGCTGCAACTTGGAGTGCAGTGCATACTTTTCCAAAGCACTATCACTTACCTCTGTATTCTAAATCCAGGGCAGGCTTTGCCACTGCAGTTCTGCAGGGCCTGATAGCCTCTCCTAATCCTATTTAGCACCAGCCTCCCAACCATAGCTTTGGGATTCAACCTAATTGTAATGACTGCAACAGTAAACACGATGAACATAGTACAGTTGTGTACCTACCATAAATGTAGATGTTCGAGTGTATTCACTGTTGCAGTCCAGGTTACCCTCCCTCAATCCTCCTTTTTTCCTTGCTGGGACTTCTCTGTACTTCTCTATTCTATACAACCTATGTGGCGTATTTGCTTGTAGATGAAGGAAAAGTTGTTTTTTGGTTAGGCATGCTTTTTGGCATTAGTGAGCCTACCATTTTAGGGGCACCTGACATCTGGGGCAAGAAAAACTGAAGAAAATGGCGTTGGCTGCATCTTTTATACCCCTGGCGCACTGACGTCAGGGAGGAGGCGACAGCAACCGACGCCGGACCTAGACTTTGGAACTCAGGCCGACTACGGGTAGCCTGCCAGCAGGATAACCCAATTGTAATGACTACAACAGTGAATACACTCTAACATCTACATTATGGTAGGTACACAACTGTACTTTCTTCACCCCTCTCTTTTCTCTCCTCTCTCCTTTCTCCCTCAAACTGACAGCTTGGCTGCTCCACTTCCCAACCTAGCCTGGTCATATAAATTGTCTTCCGCTGTACAACGTATTCTAGTTTCTTCTCCTATAGCCTCCACCAGGAAACTGTACAACAGCAAATGGAAGCGATTTGTTCATTGGGCTTCTCAGCATGATATTGATCCCTGTGTCGCTCCTATTCATAGTATTCTGGAATTCTTGACTTTGCTTTTTCACGATGGTGCGGCAGCTGCTACTATAAGGGTTCAATTGGCTGCTATATCCAACTTTCATGTGGGATGCAAAGGTTCTAACATTATGTTCCACAGATTATGTAAAGCTTTTTTGACAGGGACTCATCACCTTAGGCCACCCATCGGATATCCTGTTACTCCCTGAAATCGAAATTTGGTGCTTTTTCAACTTATGCTTCCCCCCTTTGAGCCGGCATCATCTTGTCTTCTGAAGTTTCTTTCTTGGAAGACAATTTTCTTGGTGGCTATTACCTCAGCGCGTAGAGTTTCTGAACTACAAGCACTTTCTATCAGACCTCCATATCTGGTCTTTCACCCCGACAGTGTCTCTCAGGACAAATCCTACCTTTCTTCCTAAGGTCTGCTCCGAGGCTAATTTAAACCAGTCTATTGAGCTTCCCACCTTTTTCAGACATCATTCCAATAAATTGGAATACATGTTACATAAGCTTGATGTTCACAGGCAATTGAGGTTTTATTTGGACAGAAGAAAGGAATTTAGAAAATCCGATCAACTCTGTTTCCTATGCAGATAATAAGAAGGGTCTTTCTTTATCCAAAGTTACATTGCCTAAATGGCTTTCTGATTGTATAACATTTGTATATTCAGCTTACCAACCTTTAGAACGTGAAGTGAAAGCTCATTCTACCAGGGCTGTTTCTACGTCTCTGGCTCACGCAGCCCATTTACCTTTGGACACCATTTTGCAGCTGCTACTTGGTCCAAACCTCATAATTTTATCACTCATTACAAAGTGGACAGGGCCACCAGGGACAGGGCTTCCTTTGTTTCCATCGTTCTCAGGAATGTACTTCCGTGAGCCGCTCAGGATTAGGGTGCTTGGGATGCTACCTACGTGTAAGAACAAACGGCGAGATTGAACAACTTCACATAAAAAAGTTATGTTCTTACCATAACGCTCCATGTGAGTTGTTCATCCCAGACAGAATTGTAAATACCTATGTACATATGTACATATTGTATTTTTGGTGCTTAGTTGTATTTTGTATTGCTAGGTTCAGCAAACTAGATCTGGGGTTGGTAAGAGAGCATCATGGGATAGGGACTGTGCCTCGAGCTACTCAAAGATCTTGAGCTTGGAAAGCAGCTGACTCAGAGCCAATGGATCAGCTCCGTACCCACGTGCAAGAACAAAGGCTTGATGAACAACTCACATGGAATGTTATGGTAAGAACATAATTTTATTAGAATGGCTGAAGACCTTATTACTTTGATCAAGGGAAGCCGACCTTCCCCCTCTAAGAGACCTAGGAGTGAGTTTGCTTATGATTCTTCTGATCAGGATTCTGAAATTTCGGTTTCCTCTGATGACCAGGATTTACCCTTATCTACCTATGAGGATTTTGATGCAGGGGACTCGATTCCCTCTGCTTCCCCTCCAGAAGGTTTCTCTTTTGGTGAAACCTTGCATACTCTTAGAGCATTTTCGCTGGGAAAGCCAGGATTACTCTGACTCTAAAAAGAGGTTTAAGGATTTCTTACTCCTGCCCCAGCACAGGCCTTTAGCTATCCCCCCGGTACTGGACATTGTTGATGCCTTTTCGGAATCTAGCTTGGCCCCTGACTCTCTACCTCCTGCTCCCAGAAAACCTGATAGATATTACAGGGTTCCTGACTCTCAAGTTCCTTTTTAAAAGTCCTGCTGCGGATCCTGAGACCATTTCACAGAGACCCAAGGGCATTAAGGCTACTACTGCCAAAAATCTTACACCCTCTGATAGAGATTTCAGGGCGCTGGATAGATGGGGTAAGAAGGTATACACTTCTGCAACCTTGGCCATTAGGGCCTTAAACTGCCAGTTTCATATGTTAAAGTATCAGCATATTATTCGATTGCTTAAACAGAAAATGATGTTGATTCCCGACTGTGCTGAAAATAAGGATTTACCGGATTTAATGCTTTCTGCCAAACAAGTTGGAAAACATACTTTGCAATGTGGTTTCTATTCACTAGAGGCATCTTGCAGGGCTGCTGTCACTGGGTCTGTACTTCGAAGGCATGCTTGGCTTAAGGAGCAATCTTTGTCAGATCATGTTAAAGTTAAATTGCTGGATGCTCCCTTAAACCAATACCGCCTATTTGGCAACAAAGCAGAAGTACTTAAAAAGTTGGAGGAGAAAGCTGAATCTATGCAAACTGTTAAAGATTTCCTGCAAGTACAGCATTGGGTCTCTAAAAATTTGTCCTTTCCTGCCTCTTCCAGGCCTTCTCAGTCCAAACCCAGAACCAGCAGAACAGCCAGGCTTCAGTCCCAAGGTACTCACAGGGTTAAGCAGTGGGGGGCTCCCACCTCCAAAACAGGGAGTGTTAAGACTCCCCCCATGGTAAACTGTCTCAATGACTTAACTAAATCTTCCAAGCCCTGCACAACTGACTGCTCCCTTAGGTGGAAAGATTGCCTGGCAGGCAAAGAATTGGGAATTCATTACCCAGGACAAATGGGTTTTAAATATAGTTTCCCAAGTTTACAGATTCCACTTTCACTCCTTACCAATCCTGAATGGTTGGCCAGACCTACCCCCAAATCAGTGGGCAGAGGCTCAAAAGCAAATTTCTCACTCTTAAGCATCAGGGCTATTCAACCTGTTCCAGAAGAGGAACGGGGACGACTTTTCCTGGTGCACAGAAAAGACAACTCCTGGCGTCCTATACTGGGCCTCTCTATCCTGAACACATTTTTGGTGATTCCAAAATTCAAGATGCTAACTCTTCACCAGCTGCTTCCTATGCTAGGCAAAGATGCCTGGTTGGCAACACTGGATTTAAAGGAAGCTTACCTGCACATCCCAATAAGCGAATCCTGCAGAAGATACCTACTCTTCAAAGCAGGCTACATGCACCATCAGTTCTCTGCACTTCCCTTTGGCTTATCTACTGCGCCCAGGGTATTCACAAAGTGCTTAGCTCTAGTCATTGCATTTTGCAGGCAAAGATAAGTCTGAATATATCCATACCTGAACGATTGTCTAATTCAGGCAGAAAACCAGGACATACTATTGAATCATCTGGCGTTTGTACAGAAATTGCTAACTTCTCTGGGGTACTGTATAATCGAAAAGAAATCACATCCTGTACCCTGCCAACAAATTGTATTCCTGGGAGCAAGCTTGAACACAACTTCCTAGATGGCTTTTCTCACACCAGAAAAACAATTTCATTTGACAGCCTACTTCAAACTACTGGCCACAAAGACCCAGCTATCTGCAAGGAAAATACTGCAAGCCCTGGGGTTCATGGCCTCCTGCATTCTACTAATTTCATATGCAAGACTGCATATGAGGAAACTACAATGGTATCTAAAAAGCCTATGGTGTCAGCATTCTTAGGATCTAGAAGCATTGGTTCCTATCATTCCTTATTTACAGATAGAGTTCCTTTGGTGGGCAGACACCTGTCACCAAAACAACAAGGGACTGCCATTCACTCTACCCCCTGCTGCCCAAACGCTAACAGACGCATCAGACTTTGCATGGGGGGCTCACTTGGCAGGGAAGTGCATTCAGGGCAAATGGAACCCAAGTCAAATGCTCCTGCACATCATTCAAAAAGAAATGTTAGTTGCACAGAATGCTCTGACAGCCTTCAAGAACCACATCCTTCCAGGGCAATTAATGGTAAAGACTGACAGCACCACTGTTATGTTGTACATAAGCAAGCGGGGGGAACCCACTCGTACCCTGTCTGCAGACTAGCCATGGCTCTGTGGAATTACAGCCTTGATCTACCAAGTGCACCTACAGGCTCAATTCCTGCCATGAAAGCTAAACACTGACAGATGACCCAAGAATAAATCTCATGGACCCACGTGAGTCGAAACTGGAACCAAAGATATTCAACATGTTGAGAAACAAATGGAGGAGCCCAGTTATAGACCTGTTTGCCTCCCCCTGGAACTACCAATTGGAAAAATTCTGCACAAGGACTCCCCACAAACAAGCTTGGAAAGTGGATGTCCTGTCCTTCACCTGGAAAATCCTATCAGTTTATGCCTTTCCCCTTCTGCCTTTCCTCTCCAAGGTACTACTAAAGATCAAACTGGACAAACCAAGGACGATACTGATTGCACCAGACTGGCCACGCCAGCACTGGTACCCCTTTTGTGCAGTGTGTCACTGCTGGCACCATGGCACCTGCCTCAGACCCCTGTCCTGCTGTCCCAGCAGGAGGGCCAGATTCTGCACCCACAGCTTCAAACCCTGAACTTGGCAGCCTGGCTTGTTACCTAATCTCTCCATTACCATCCCTCAGTAAGCAAGTGTTGAATGTCATTCTGGAGGCAAGGAGGCCTAGTACTAGTATATCCAATGCTGAAAAATGGAAAAGATTCTGTTCCTGGAACCAAGCTCAGGGGATGGGCATAGCAACGCCCCATTTACCTCAGATTCTTCAATACCTAACTGAGATGCTGCACAAGGGCATTTCCTTTTCCTCCAAAATTCATGCCTCAGCCATTTCAGCTCATTACAACACAGAACAACCCCTCTTCTCTCATCCACTGCTGATGCAGTTCCTCAGAGGGGCCAAGAACTTAAGACCACCCAGGAGAGCCCCTACTCCAGCCTGGGACCTTAACTTTGTATTGGAAAAACTCACTTTACCTTCTTTTGACCCAGCTGCAAATGCAGAGTTGAAATTCCTCTCTTGGAAAACAGCCTTCCTTTTAGCCATCACTTCAGCAAGAATGGTGTCTGAATTACAGGCCCTCATGGCAGTGGAGCCTTTCATCTTTTTTCATGTGGATAGGCTGTCCCTCAGTACCAATCCCTCCTTCTTGCCCAAGGTAGTACCGAGTGTGGCCCTTAATCAGTCCATTAATTTGCCGATCTTCTTTTCTAATCCACAGAACAAAGGGGAGCGAATACTGCACTCTTTAGATGTGCACAAACAACTTAGATTTTATTTAGACAGGACTAAACCTCTCAGGAAATCTGAACTGCTGGTTGCATTTACTGCAGGGGCAGAGGGGAAGGCCATTTCAAAGCAAACCATTTCTAAATGGATAGGCCATTGCATTAATTTCTGCTATAAGCACCATGGGAAACCTTACCTCACAGGGGATTAGACCATATTCAACCAGGGCTGCATCTACCTCTGCAGCCTTTCTCACTGGTGTCCCTACCAGGGGCATCCTAGAAGCTGCTACCTGGAGTTCTGTACATACCTTCACCAAGCATTACCATTTGCTAATTTTTCTCTTAAATCCAGAGCTGGCTTTGCCACTGCAGTTTTGCAGGGCCTTATAACTGGTCCTAATGCTATCTAATTTCCTCCTCCCATCCTTAACTTTGGGAATCTACCCAAATGTGATGACTGTAACAGTGAAACACGAAGAACATAGTACAGTTGTGTACACTTACCATAAATGTAGATGTTCAAGTGTATTCACTGTTGCAGTCCTAGTTACCTTCCCTCCAACCCCCTGACTTATCTTGGCTATACCTCTTTTTTTGCTTACTATGTTTAAAGCTTTTTGGTGTATTTGTTTTTTTGTTGGAGGTGTAACCTTATATATATAATTGCTACCCATTATGGGGGCACCTGACATCTGGGGCAAGAAAAACTGATGTAATGGCGTCGGCTGCATGCTTTATACCCCTGACTACCTGACGTCATGAAAGATGAGACAGCAACCGACGCAGGACCCAAGACTTTGTTAATCAGGCCGACTGAGGGCTACTGCAAGCAGGTAACACAAATGTGATGACTGCAACAGTGAATACACTCGAACATCTACATTTATGTAAGTGTACACAGCTGTACTTTTTGACGCCCTAGAAGCTTCTTGTAGGGCAGCATTCACCAGAAATGTCCTTAGAAGGCATGCATGGCTGAAGGAGCAGCCCTTGCCAGACCATGTTAAATCTAATTGCTGGATGCCCCTTGCACAAAGACGACTTATTTGGCACTACGGCAGAAGAGGTCTTAAAGATGGAAGAAAAAATAAAATCTATGCAGACAGTTAAGGATTTCTTACAGGTCCAGCCACCCAGGTTCAGCAGGCATTATTCCACCAAGCACTGGTCCTTTCCTGCTCCCATCAGGCCATTTCAGCCCAGACCCCCCAGACAGCAGCCACAGGGAATGCAGAGATCTAAGCAGTGGATTAGCTGCACTTCAAAACCAGGGAGTTCTTAGCCCACCCCCTTTTGGTAAGAACTGACGAGGACTTTCTTCCCCTTCCCTCTGACCACCTTCACTTACCCTTAGGAGGAAAACTCCTTTCACGTAAGCACCTGGGTCACTATTACCAACGACAGCTGGGTTCTCAACATAGTGTCCCAGGGATACAAATTTTCTTTCCACAGCCTTCCAACTCCAAAAGGGTTCCCAGATCTACATCCAAACCAGTGTGCAGAGGCGTAAAAGCAAGTTCTTTCCCTCCTCTCTAGGAGGGCAGTAGAGCACGTTCCTGCAGAACAGAAAGGCCAAGGTTTCTACTGCAGACTTTTTCTAGTACCCAGAAAAGAGGACACGTGGTGCCCCATCCTCTATCTCTCCATTCTAAACATCTTCCTGGTGATGTATCACCAAACACAAACCACGTCCCGGCACTATTAAGGCTGTCCTTTGTCTCTCTCTTAGTCTGCTGCACCTCCGTAATGTTTTACCAGCATAAACCACGAAGAACGAATAGTTACAAACTGATTTCTTTAATGTAAACAAACAAAACAAGTTTAAAAACTCCTCAGATTTAGCGCTTTCATCTCCCACAACGGAGACTTCTTCAGAATCCACTTAAAAACTGATCCAAATGTTCCTTTTATATTATACATTAATTCCCAACAGTAGTTAATTAGTTAATTGCTTTGCAGTTAGACTTAAATTTAAAAGGGCATCACTTCTTAATGTTAAAACATATAAAGTTGGATAAGATGGAGAAAATCTAAATATTGCTTTCATTAAAAATACTGACTGTATCATAAAGTGCATAATTAGTGCATAAGATGATTTCACAAATAAATAATTAAATAACAATAAATAAATGAATAAAATATCTTGATGCTGATCAAAGAACATATACTACACAATACCTAGAAAATGCTAACAGTAATAATAACACATATATTGAAATACAATTATACAATTAATTGATTAAATAAATAATATTATAAATATATATATATATATCTTAAATATGAATAAATATAAATATGAATGATATGAAATTAATATAGTGTTAATTTAATACTATAATTTAGTTAATTTTTGGAATTGATTAAGTGTAAAAAATTCCATAAATAATCCTATCTTGAATAGTTTAAAAACTTCTAATGTACACTACCAATAGGACATTCACCATATTTGAAAAACATTCCAAAGACTCACTTAAAATACATTTCATATTCCATTTCTCACGTTCATTGTAAGGACACATTTCAATAACCATTTCAAAGCCATGTTCAAAAACACATGTCCTAAGGCATTTTGAAAGAACTCTTCAAAACCACACGCATTTTAAAAAAACATTTAAAAACATTTGTAAACATTTAGGAACATTTAACAGTGTTTAAAAACCTTTTTATAAGCTTAAATGAGAATACTTTTTATATCATTTTAATTTTTGGGTCGTTGGCTAGAATTTTCAGTGCAGGGGTGATAGATATATGATCATTCAGACCCCAAATACCACAGGCATCAAGTCTGAGTTGCCATATCATCTCCCTGTACTCCACTTTGGTTTCCCAATCACCCCCTCGTTCCATACATTCTACTACTTCCAATACCCAAAATTTGTAATCTGCTTTTTGACATTCTATTGCATGACGATACAGAGCATTATTATCATTATGCCTGTTTATGTCTCTTATGTGCTCATATATTCTATTTTTGAGCTGCCTTTCAGTTTTCCCAACATAATATTTTTGACATGCTTTGCACTTTACTAAATATATAACACCTTTGGAATAACAGGTGCTATATTTTTTAGCTTTTAGAGTCAAGTGTAAATTGGGTAGTGTTAGTTCCTTTGTATCTGCAATGTATGGACATTGTGCACATCGGCCACACTTAAAAGTCCCATATTTTTTACTAGTCCCTTCCTTCTCTATTTTCATTTAATGAACGTGAGAAATGGAATATGAAATGTATTTTAAGTGAGTCTTTGGAATGTTTTTCAAATATGGTGAATGTCCTATTGGTAGTGTACATTAGAAGTTTTTAAACAATTCAAGATAGGATTATTTATGGAATTTTTTATACTTAATCAATTCCAAAAATTAACTAAATTACAGTATTAAATTAACACTATATTAATTTTATATTATTTATATTTATATTTATTCATATTTAAGATATATATATATATATTTATAATATTATTTATTTAATTAACTATTTGTATAATTGTATATTAATATATGTGTTATCATTATTGTTAGCATTTTTTAGGTATTGTGTAGTATATGTTCTTTGATCAGCATCAAGATATTTTATTCATTTATTTATTGCTATTTAATTATTTATTTATCAAATCATCTTATGCACTAATTATGCACTTTATGATACAGTCAGTATTTTTAATGAAAGCAATATTTAGATTTTCTCCATCTTATCCAACTTTATATGTTTTAACATTAAGAAGTGATGCCCTTTTAAATTTAAGTCTAACTGCAAAGCAATTAACTAATTAACTACTGTTGGGAATTAATGTATAATATAAAAGGAACATTTGGATCAGTTTTTAAGTGGATTCTGAAGAAGTCTCCGTTGTGGGAGATGAAAGCGCTAAATCTGAGGAGTTTTTAAACTTGTTTTGTTTGTTTACATTAAAGAAATCAGTTTGTAACTATTCGTTCTTCGTGGTTTATGCTGGTAAAACATTACGGAGGTGCAGCAGACTAAGAGAGAGACAAAGGACAGCCTTAATAGTGCCGGGACGTGGTTTGTGTTTGGTGATACATTTCCTTGGTTACAATCTTCCTGGTGATCCCAAAATTCTCACCCTCCAGCAGTTGCTACCCATGCTGTCCAAGGATGCTTGGCTAGCCACCCTAGACATAAAAGAGGCCCACCTCCACATTCCTATCAGGGAATCATGCAGGAAATTTCTCCGTTTCATGGCAGGATTTCATCACTTTCAGTTTTCTGTGCTTCTCTTTGGCTTATCTAGTGCTCCCAGAGTTTTCACAAAATGTCTGGCTCTGGCCATTGTTTTTTGCAGAAAAAGTAATATCCAGATTTACCCATACTTAGATGACTGCCTAATTCAGGCAGATAACCAGGAAAAGCTGCTCAAGCACCTGGCCTTTTTTAAGTCCCTACTAACCTCCCTAGGGTACACAGTTGACTAAAAGAAATCCAGACAGGTACTCACCCAAAGGATTAAATTCCTGGGAGCAAGCCTGGACACAGCTTCCCAGATGGGATTTCTTACACCAGAAAATCAAACTTTCCTGACAGCCTACTTCTCTCAACTAGCCACCAGACCCCAGCTATCTGCAAGGAAATCCTGCAAGCTCTGGGGTTCATGGCATCTTGCATTCTACTCATTCCATATGCTAGACTGCATATGAGGAAACTTCAGTGGTACCTAAAAAGCCATTGGTGTCAACACTCTCACGACCTGGTGACTCTCATACCTATAATACCTTGCCTCAGAAAAGATTTTCTTTGGTGGGCAACAGCATGCTCCCACAACAAGGGACTACCTTTCTCACCACCCCCTGCCACCCAGACTCTCACCACAGACGCATCAGACTATGCTTGGAGTACACACCTGGACGGCAGGTGCATACAGGGCTGATGGAACCCACAGCAAATTCATCTGCACATCAGCCAAAAAGAGATGATAGGTGTCCAGTACGCCTTGGTAGCTTTCAAGCCCCTTCTCTCCCCAGGGGCTCTCCTGATCAAAACAGACAACACTACTGTGATGTGGTATATCAACAAGCAGGGAGGGATTCGCTCCTACCCTCTGTGCAGGCTAGCCATGACCCTTTGGCTCACAGCCTCTGCCATGCAACTCCACCAGTTAGCACAGTTCCTACCAGGTTCTCTCAACTCTCTGGCAGACCACTTAAGCAGAAAAATTTTCTGGACCCGCATGAGTAACAGCTCAACAGAAGAACCTTCAACCTAATAACTCAGAAATGGGGCACCCCGAAGGTCGAACTCTTTGCCTCCCACAACAACCATCAGCTCAGCAAGTTCTGCACCAGGGAGCATCACTGCATGGCTTGGAAAATGGATGCCCTGTCCTTCCCCTGGGTCAGTCTATCGGTCTATGCCTTTCCTCCACTACCTCTCATCCCCAGGGTACTGCTCAAAATAAAGGAGGAAAACCAAGGACAATTCTTATAGCTCCAGACTGGCCTCGCCAGCACTGGTACCCCTTGCTGCGCAGCCTGTCCCCACTGCCACCATGGGATCTTTCTCAGTTTCCAGACTTCCTGACCCAAAGGGATGGGGGAATTCATGCATCCCCAATTGCAGACACTCAATTTGGCAGCTTGGCTTATTCCCCTAACCCCCGATCAATCTGCCAGTCTCAGTAAATAGGTTCTAGATATTACACGCGAGGCCAGATGCCCTAGCACTAGAAAGTTTTATGCTAACAAATGGAAAAGATTCTGCACCTGGATTCAGGCTAAGGGAGCCAATACGACACATCCCTCCTTCCCTCTCATCCTGGATTACTTAGCTGACCTGCTACACAGTGGCCTCTCTTTTTTTCTCTATTAAAATTCATGCATCTGCTATCTCTGCTCATTTTCCCACTGAGCAGCCCCTTTTCTCACACCCTTTTATCAAACATTTCCTAAGAGGGGCTAGCAACTTGAGGCCACCCAGAAGAGCACCAACACCAGTTTGGGACCTTAACTTTGTGTTGGAAAAGCTCACCCTGCCCCCCTTTGAAACAACCTCTTCAGCAGAGCTAAAAGTTCTCTCCTGGAAGACAGCTTTGCTTCTGGTCATCACTTCAGCCAGAAGGGTATCCGAACTGCAAACACTCATGGCTGTGGAACCCTTCATCATCTTCCATGCTAACAGGGTATCCCTCAGGATTAACCCATCCTTCATGACCAAGGTGGTGTCCATTGTGACTCTCAACCAATCCTTTCATTTGCCCACCTTTTTTCCTAACCCACAGAACAAGGGGGAAAGGATCCTGCACTCTCTAGACGTGCACACACAGCTCAGATTATATCTAGACAGGACTAAATCCTTAAGAAAGTCTGATCAATTGCTGGTTAGGTTTGCTGCAGGGGCAGAGGGCAAAGCCATCTCCAAACAAACCATTTCAAGTGGATAGCATACTGCATCCATTTCTGCTACAAACAACGTGAAAAGCCCCCCCCCCCCCCCCCCAAGGGAGTCAGGACTCACTCCACCAGAGCAGCCTCCACCCTTTGTAGCTTTCCTCAGAGGAGTGGCTGCCACCTGGACATCTGTTCATACCTTTACCAAACATTACCACCTCCCTATCTTTTCCATATTCAGGCAGGGTTTGCCTCTGCAGTCTTGCAGGGCATCACAGTCAGCCCCTAGTTTCCTTGACTGCCTCCACCCATTTAATCAGCTTTGGGAATCAACCCAAATGTCTTTACTGCAACAGTGAAACATGAAGAACACAGTACAGTTGTGTACACTTGCCATAAGTGTAGATGTTCGAGTGTATTCACTGTTGCAGTCCTGGTTTCCCTCCTTCCATCCCCCCACTTCTTTATTTTCTTTCCTTACAAGGGACATATTGATATTTACTTTCTACTGGTGGGTTCTTCCACCAGAACCTGGCCTCCACTTGGGGGCTCCTGACAGGTTAGGTTAAGAAAAACTGATGTAATGGTGTCAGCTGCCTTACTTTATACTATTGACAACCTGGCGTCAGTCCTGAAGCGACAGCAACCGACGCAGAAATACTAAGCCTCTGGTATTCTGGCTGGCCGAGGGCTACCCTGGCAGGGATAATCCAAATGTGAGGACTGCAATAGTGAATACACTCTAACATCTACATGTAAGCTAAGTATACTCAACTGTACTTTCTACAACTTCTGTTTTTTTCACTACATCTCCCATCCTTATACCGTCATATAAATCTTTTAACACTCTAAATCTAAACTTGTGTTGTGTACCCTGTTCTATAGTATGTTTCGGCAATGCACTTTATGCCCTTTTCGGATCCAATAAAGCTGGTCCCTTGTACGTTCATGCAGACATCTGTTTCACTTGTATCGCATGAGCCATATATAATACAATGGGCAAGGTGCACCAAATTTTTTGTATTACAGTCAGCTGATGCCTTCATCTTGTATTCATTACCTTTATCAGGATGAATAAATACGTCAGTAGTATCTATGAATTCACAGAATGCACAGTTGCATTTCTTAGTCCCTACATCTTGTTTGCGACTTAATTTTTCTAAGTTGGATAACATAGCCTGTGCTTCAGTGACTTAGTGTTCCTGTAGCAAGCATAAGGTTTAATCCCTACTATTTCAGCTATATCTTTATCTACCTGTAATACATGCCACTTTTTCTCAATGATTCCCTTCATCTCCCCATTGTCACTAGAGTAGGTAAGGGTGAGAGCTGTATGCTGTAGCTTCTTCTTCCCTATTTTTTCTTCATGGGCGTGTTCAGAGTAATATGGTTTAGCCTTAGTGTCTTAATTCTTTGGCCTGATTGCAGGCTAACCTTATGTCACATTGTCTATAACCCCTTCATTCAAAATCAATACTTAACTGTTTTAAATTATTCTCAAAATCTTCCTCCCTGTCAGCTAGCCTGGAACACCTCATAGTTTGACCCTTAAGCATGCTGTTGAAAACGTGCTGGGGATGTATACTTGTTCTATGGACTTATGTAGGATGGTGACATTCTTTTCTGTGTCTACCAGTATGAAAGATACCTCCTTCGTCTCTAGTAGTTCTAATGTCAAGATAATTAATGTGATGGTCCGAGTGTACTTCTGTAAATCTCAGAAATGTGTTGATATTTAAATACCTCACATAATCAAAATATTTTTTTATCCCCATTGCATAGGCAGAAGAGGTCATAAGTATTTCATGTATAGTTCATGACTATTACGTCATTTAGCCATAACCACTTTGGCGTAGGTATTTGGCACACAATGTGCCCATAGCTATGCCAGAGGTCTGCATGGTAGTACGTGTTATCAAATACAAAAATGTTACACTCCAAAATCAGATCCAATAAAAGACAAGATCAATATGTTCTTCAGAATATGCATTCTTAAGCAAATTTCTTTGATTTATTATTCTTTCTAAATTAAGTATAACTATAAATGGGGAGGTAACATCTAGTGTTACCATAGTTATAACTTTTTTTTTACCATTTACAGGTTGATTATATAAATAAGTGTAAAAATCTTGCAGGAAATGTTTACTATCACGTAATACATATTCAAAATTTTGTAATACTGGTTTTAATTGTTTTTCAACGTTTATCAATAGTGGCTCAGTGAGCCAACCACTGCCAGCCACTATAGATCTATATGGAGGTGTATGCAAATCTTTATGTATTTTAGGCATCTCCTGCAATGTTGGTATTAACTGGTTTTCAACTGTCCAGTATCTGAAAAGATCTTTTGTAAGAATACATACAGCTATTCATACACTCCATTAGGACATTCACTATCTGTTCTTGAATTTGCATTATGTTTTCCTTATTAACAGTTTTATAAGTGTTCTCATATTTTAACATTTCCTTCAAGGTAGTATGATGTTCTTCATCTCACATTGCTGCAGTCCTTACACTTGGGGTAGTCCGCTGTCCTCGGTCGGCCCGAATATCAAAGTATAAGGCTGACGTCGGTCAAGGCGCATTAGACTGACATCAGGACGTCAGGGTACAAATGCGCATGACCGACGTCATATCCTCAGTCTTTTTTGCCGCATGGTCCGATGCAGAAGCAGCATTGCAAGTGCCGGTTGGCGTTCTGAAATTTTTCGATTTCGGAGTTTCAGACCGAGTCAAAGTTGGCTAAGTACCCCGTTGGGGAATATTTTAGTTTTTTCTTGCCTCAGTGGTTTACCGGATGTCAGAAAAAGTGAATAATTGTATTTCTTGTGGGAAACAGATACCGCATAGAGACTATCATACTTTGTGTATTCCTTGTTTAGGGCCTGAGCACGACGTTGTTGGGTGTCGCTCTTGTGCTAGATTCAATAAGCGCACTATAAAGAGAAGGTTAGATTGTGCCAGGTTAGTCTTGAAGCGGTGCAATTATAAAATGCCGCCGGATGCTCCGGCCGCTTCTTCAAGAAGCGCAAGGACAAGGCAGTTAAGCCTAGGCTAGAAGAACCGTCCGTGCGGACGCCGGTTCTTTAGAGGTGTCGGTGGAGCGGTGGTTCCACCGGAGGTTTCTTTGGGATCCCAGGAGAGACTTTGTTATTGCAGGATGTGGCCTCTCAGGAGGCAGGTCAGGCTGAAGGGGCTTCTCAGGTTACTATACTCCCTCCCTTCCTAGGGTGGTTAGGCCCTCTCCTTCTGTTTCCAAGGCTTCTCCCAGAGGCAGGCCAGGTTTAGCTTCGGTTGGTGTCACCCCTAGTTCTTCAGGAACTGTGCCCAAGAAGCATATGCTTAAAATGGCAGAAGATTTAATTACTTTGATTAGGGGTTCTTTGCCCCCTCCTGATAAGAGACCTAGGGTGGAGCCTGAGTTAGGGAGTTTTGAGCAGGCTTCGGATGTTTCAGAGTCTTCGGCTGAAGACTTGCAGGAGTATTCTCCTTATTCTGATTCTGATGTGGATGATTCTACTCCTTCTGCTTCTCCTCCTGAGGATTTTTCTTTTTCAGAGACTCTCCATTCCATGAGGGAGCATTTTAAGTGGGAAGGTCAGGACTTCTCTGATTCCAGGAAAAGGCTTAGGGAATTTTTGTTTTTACCCCAGCATAGGCCTTTGGCTATACCTCCTGATGTCCTTCATGGATGCATCTGCAGTCATAACAACTGGGTTGTCCTGTCGTCAGGCAGCCCTTCAGTCGGCCGGATTCCAAAGTCCAGGTCCGGCTTCGGCTGATGTCGCACTTCACCCGACGTCATCTCTGTTGGTCTTCGGGTATAAAAGCATCAGCCGACGCCATTTTCCTCAGTCTTTCTTGCCGCGTGGCTCAAGCAGAAGCTGTTCGCAAGTGCCGGTCGGTCAGATCCAGAGATTACTTCTACCGAATACTACTTCGAAGACTTCTAAAGCTAAGTACCCGTTGGGGACTCTTTCTTGCCTCAGCCGATGTCAGAAAAAGTTAATAATTGTTTAACCTGTGGGAAACAAATACCTCATAAAGATTTCCACTCTTATTGTCTGCCTTGTTTAGGCCCAGCCCACGACGTAGCAGCCTGTTCGGCCTGTGCTTCTTTCAACCGACGAACGCTTAGGCGTCGGTCGGAGTTTGCAGAACAGTTTTTCGGTTCTGTTTTTGCGTACATTATGCCGTCGGATCCTCCGACTACCCAATCTGCCAAAAAACGCAAAGATAAAGACCGACACTCGCGGTCCGCGGTTTCGGCCGAAACCATGGTTAAGCAAACCGCGAGTGTCTCGGTTTCGGCTGAAACCGAGAAAACTGATCTAAGTACAGCTGAACCTATCTCTACAACTGAGGCCCCTGCTACCACTCTTGAAGCGGCCTCAGAAATTGTATCCACTACGGTGGTTGCCACTGACTTATCAGACACCATTCCCTTGGATGTCTCTACCCCAGCACGTGGTGCTGCTAGGCCTCCAGCAGCCATGTCCATTAAGGCCTTCGCCAGGGCTAAAGCAGCCAAGACTACCAAGACAGTGCCTGTTAAACCCCCCACAACCAGGCCCTCTTCTAGTTCTCAAATGCTTACTTTGGCAGAAGATTTAATTTCATTAATTAGAGGATCTCAATCTCACCCAGACAGGGCTTCTCAGCCCCCAGAGAAGAGACCCAGGGCAGAGCCCCCTGAGCCAGTGTCCTCTGATGATTCTGCTGATGAATCAGACATAACTGACCAGCCAGAGGCTCCTTTCTCCAATTTTGAAGATTCTGATGCTGAAGAATCCATTCCAGCTGCTTCCCCACCAGAAGAATTCTCTTTTGGGGAAACCTTACATGCCATGCGAGAACAGTTCCAATGGCAGCAACAGGATTTTTCAGACTCCAGAAAAAGACTTAGGACCTTTCTGCACCTCCCACAGCACAGGCCCTTAGCTATACCTCCTGTTCTCTCTGTGGTGGATGATGCTTTCAATGATGTCTGCTCCGCTCCAGATTCTTTACCCCCAGCCCCTGCCAAACCAGACAGATTTTACAGGGTGCCAGATACTCATCACCACCTTTACAAGGCCCTCTTGCAGACCCGAAACTATATCCCAGGGTCCCAAGGCAGTAGCGACCATAGCTAAAAACCCTATTCCTTCTGAAAGGGAAGCAAGGTCATTAGACAGATGGGGTAAAAGGTTTACACTTCAGCTACTCTCTCAGCTAGAGCTTTAAACTGTCAGTTTCACATGATACAATACCAAGAGTTTATGCTTGATCAGTTAACTAAAAAACTAACCACTGATGAATCTCTTGATAAGAAATATGTATTAGAAATGGTAAATAACATACAACAGGTTAGCAACCATTCCTTAAAATGTGGCTATGATGCACTGGAGGCTTCATTTAGATCAGCCATGACTGGCACAGTGATAAGAAGGCATGCATGGCTAAAGGAGCAAGCTTTACCGGATCATGTTAAAGCTAAGTTGCTAGATGCACCTATGGATAAGACAAGTTTGTTTGGCACACCTGCCCAGCAGGTTATGAAGAAAATGGAAGAAAAGGCAAAATCTGTTCAAACGGTCAAAGATTTCTTGCAGGTTCAACCCCCAAGGTTTAGCAGGAACTGGCCTGCCAAAAATTGGTCCTTTCCTGACTCCACAAAATTTCAAAGGGGCAGGAATAGACGATCCAGAGGCAGAAACCAATCCAGAGGAGGTGCCTACAGAGGACGACAGTGGCAAGGTAACAACAGAGGCACAGACACAACCACTGCCACTACATCAGCACAACCACAGTGACTTAACCCTAAATCCGCCTACCAGGGAACAAATAGCAGCTCCTCTAGGTGGAAAGTTAACCTTATTTTCAAAGAACTGGCACTACATAACAAAAGACACGTGGATTTTACAAACCATAGATCAAGGTTACCGGTTTCACTTCCACACTTTACCAGTCAAAAGAGGAATGCCAAATCTACCTCCAAATCAAAAAACAGAGGCTCTACAACAGATAATGGAGTTAGCAAACATGAGAGCTGTGGAAAGAGTGCCAACAGCAGAGCAAGGAAAGGGGTTCTACTCCAGACTATTCCTAGTTCCAAGAAAGGAAAAAGTTGGAGACCAATTCTCGACCTGTCCACCTTAAATACATACATCATTGTCCCAAAATTCAAAATGCTGACCCTACAGCAACTTCTTCCCATGCTGGGCAAGGAGTCTTGGCTGGTAACTCTAGATCTCAAGGAGGCATACCTGCACGTCCCCATTCGACCAATCTGCAGAAGATACCTCAGATTTCTTGCAGGATCAGAGCACTATCAATTCTCAGCATTGCCCTTTGGCTTATCTACTGTGCCCAGAGTATTCACAAAATGCCTGGCATCAGTAATCGCCCATTGCAGACTACAGGGAATTCAAATTTACCCATACCTGGACGACTGCCTGATACAAGGGGACAACAAAAGCAAGCTGACAACAGATTTACAAAGGGTCATTTACTTGCTACAAGCACTGGGATACACAGTCAATTTACAAAAGTCAAGGCTGATACCATCCCAAACAAGGACATTCTTGGGCGCGGAATTGGACACAGTAAAACAAATGGCATTCCTGACTACAGAAAAACAAAAAGAACTCCCTCTTTACTTCTTGGCACTAACAAAACTGGACAAGTTAACAGCAAGAAAAGTACTGCAGGCCTTGGGATTCATGGCATCATGCATAATTTTGGTCCCATTTGCCAGACTACATATGAGAAAACTACAGTGGTACCTAAAGAATTTATGGTCCCAACACAGACACAGCCTAGAAGCAGAAATCCCACTAATTCCATGCTTAAAACAGGAGTTCCTATGGTGGGCTCAGGCATGCCAGTCAAACCCAGGCCTACCCTTTCGCAGATGTCAAGCAAGCCAGACCATCACAACAGACGCTTCAGACCTAGGATGGGCGGCCCACATGCTGGACAAATGCGTGCAAGGATTGTGGACACAGGACCAACTTCACCTGCACATCAACCTAAAAGAAATGCTGGCAGTAAAACTGGCAATTCAAAAGTTCAAACCATTTCTCAAAGAGGGCCAGTTGATGATAAGGACAGACAACACCACAGTCATGTGGTACATCAACAAACAGGGAGGCACTCATTCATACCCCTATGCAGAATGACTTTGGAGCTGTGGAACCTGGCACTCAGCTACAACATCCAGTTACAGGCAATATTTGTACCGGGAAAAGAAAATACTCTAGCAGACATATTAAGCAGAACCACATCGGATGCCCACGAATGGAAGCTGCACCCGGACATCTTCAAGACCATCTCAAAGAAATGGGGAATGCCTCAGATAGATCTATTCGCATCACCTCTCAATCACCAGCTCAAAAAATTCTGCACAAGGACATTCCACCCACTAGCATGGAAAGTGGATTCGCTCTCCTTCAGCTGGAAAGGCCTGGCAGCATATGCATTCCCACCTCTTCCCTTGATACACAAAGTATTACTAAAAATCAAGGAAGAACGTCCAAGGATAATCCTGATAGCTCCAAACTGGCCAAGACAACACTGGTACCCACTGCTGAGGAGCATGTCTCGGAACAACATGTGGCCAATACCCCTGATGCCTTTGATGTTAACTCAGAACAACTACAGCATCATACATCCAAACCTAAAAACGCTGCAACTGACTGCATGGAACATCACATAGTAGCAGCTAATCCAGAACTTTCCCAAAGAGTTAAGGACATTATACTTGAAGCACGCAGACCTTCAACAAGAAGGAACTATGCTGGAAAATGGAAAAGGTTTGTCATTTGGAGTATGGAAAGAGGAAAAGATGTGTCAAACATAGATATGCCTAACATCCTGGAGTATCTGGCCGAACTTCCTCATTCAGGCCTGTCCTACTCCTCCATCAAGATACATGCATCAGCTATTTCAGCAGAATACAGCTTTGATCCACCTGTTTTTTCGCACCCTTTACTCAGGCAGTTCCTCAGAGGAATCAAGAATGTAAAACCTCCAAGGAAACCACCATTACCAGCTTGGGACTTAAACTTTGTGCTAGAAAAGTTGACACTATCACCCTTTGAACCAGCAGCAACAGCAGACCTACAACACCTGTCATGGAAAACTGCTTTCCTTCTGGCAATTACTTCAGCAAGGAGGGTTTCAGAACTACAGGCCTTAATGGCAGTGCAACCCTTCCTAATCTTCCACCAAGATAGAGTGTCCATGAGGACTAATCCTACATTTATGCCCAAGGTGGTATCCAGAGTGTCTTTAAACCAGGCAATCCACCTACCTACCTTCTTTCCCAACCCACAGAACAGAGGGGAAAGAATACTGCATACCTTGGATGTACATAGACAGCTACGCTACTACTTGGACAGAACAAAAATTAGCAGAAAGACTGACCAACTTTTTGTAGCCTATGCCACAGGAAGGGAAGGAAAAGCTATTTCCAAACAGACAATCTCCAAATGGATAGGAAATTGCATACGATTCTGTTACTCCTTCCATGGAAAACCAATTCCACAGAACATAAGACCTCATTCTACAAGGGCAACAGCCACTACCACAGCCTTCTTACGAGGAGTGGCAACCAAAGACATTATTGAGGCGGCTACTTGGACCTCCGTGCATACGTTTGCCAAGCATTATAATTTGCCTTTATATTCCAGATCCCGAGCAGGGTTTGCCACTGCTGTACTACAAGGGATCCTAAACACACCATAATCTACTTTATCCTCCTCCCCTAGTTGGCTATGGTATTCTACCCAGTTGTTATGACTGCAGATGCATCCATGAAGGACATAGTACAGTTTTGTACCTACCATAAATGTAGATGTCCGAACTGGATAGCATCTGCAGTCAGGATTACCCTCCCTCCTTCCCCTCTGTGGTACTCTTAGGGTGTTTACCCTCCTTATAGCTAGCTGGTGGGGGGGAGTCTTTTATGGTGTATTTGTTTGTATATATGTACATACATGCTTATTTTGGTGTTTACCTCTATCTTTTTGGAAACATTGGCATGTATCCAAATTTTAGCCTTCAAAGAGGGCTACTGGCATCTGGGGCAAGAAACACTGAGGAAAATGGCGTCGGCTGATGCTTTTATACCCGAAGACCAACAGAGATGACGTCAGGTGAAGTGCGACATCAGCCGAAGCCGGACCCGGACTTTGGAATCCGGCCGACTGAAGGGCTGCCTGACGACAGGACAACCCAGTTGTTATGACTGCAGATGCTATCCAGTTCGGACATCTACATTTATGGTAGGTACAAAACTGTACTTTCTGGATGTTGTGGAGGATGTGTTTGCAGAGGCTTCTCTTAATCCTGATTCTTTGCCTCCTGCTCCTGTTAAGCCGGATAGGTATTACAGGGTGCCTGAAGCTCATAAGTATCTTTTTAAGAGTCCTAGGGCAGACCCAGAAACTGTTAGTCAGGGGCCTAAGGGTGTTCAGGCTTCTGTTGTCAAGAATCCGGTTCCTACAGATAGAGGCCAGGGCTTTGGATAGATGGGGAAAGAAAGTTTATACTTCTTCCACTCTAGCTATGAGGGCTTTAAATTGCCAGTTCCACATGTTGAAATACCAAAATTATCTCCTTACACAATTGAAGTCTAAGGTTGATGCTCTGGCGGAAGGTATTGATTGTAAAGAGTTACAAGATTTAGTACATGTTTCTGAACAGGTGGGTAAGCATTCTCTGCAATGTGGTTTTGATGCTGTACAGGCCTCGTCTAGGGTGGCTGCCACTGGGTCAGTTCTTCGCAGGCACGCCTGGCTGAGGGATCAGAGTTTATCTGACCATGTTAAAACAAGGATTTTAGATGCTCCTTTACAATCTGATGTGTTGTTTGGTTCTCCTGATAAGGCAGTTTTAAAGAAAATGGAGGACAAGGCTAAGTCTATGCAGACTGTTAAAGATTTTTTGCAGGTCCAGCCTCCAAAGTTTAGTAGAAATTGGCCTACTAAGGGGTGGACGTATCCTTCTTATGATTCCCAGTCTAGGGGTAGATCTAGATGTGGTAGGGGCAGAGCTCAGGGCTCTTTCAGGCCTAGAACAGGGAGTTCTCCTGCACAGTCTTCGGGTGAGGGCAGGGGTCAGTCCTTTCGTAAACAGACCCAATGACCTACCTTTTCAGCTGCCAGAGCCTTCTCGTCTGGCAGCTCCTTTGGGAGGAAGGTTGGCGCTTTTCAAAGAAAATTGGAGTTTAATTACCCAAGACAGATGGGTATTGGATATCATACACCACGGTTACAGGTTTTATTTCCATACCTTGCCTCCTTTCAAAGGCATGCCAGACGTTCCTCCTCAACAAAGAATAGAGGCTCACAAGCAAATTTCTCTGTTACTCCAAATAGGGGCCATTCAGCCGGTCCCTATGCCAGAAGTGGGCCTAGGATTTTATTCTCGCCTGTTTCTAGTACCAAAGAAAGGGAACACGTGGGGACCAATTTTGGACTTATCTATCCTCAACACTTATCTGGACATTCCTAAGTTCAAAATGTTGACGTTACAGCAGCTTTTACCTCTCCTGGGCAAGGATCATTGGATGGTAACTTTGGATCTCAAGGAGGCTTATCTTCATGTTCCTATCAGACTGAGTTGCAGGAAGTATCTGCGTTTTCGAGCTGGGACTTCTCATTATCAGTTCTCTGCATTGCCCTTTGGCTTATCTACTGCGCCCAGAGTGTTCACGAAAGTTCTGGCTCCAGTGATAGCTTTCCTCAGGTTAAAAGGAATACAGATCTATCCTTATTTGGACGATTGCCTGATTCTGGCTCAAGGAAGGGACGAGCTTCTTCATCATTTGGATTATGTGATAGCAGTGCTAAGATGCCTGGGGTATTCTGTGAACGAAATAAAGTCCAGTCTAGTACCCTCTCAGGACATGTGCTTTCTGGGTGTGAGACTGAATACAGCATCTCAGATGGCCTTTTTGACCCCGGACAAACAAAAGAATCTTTCCCTTTACTTTCATCAGTTGTCTCATCAGTCCAGGCTGACTGCAAGGACAGTCCTTCAAGCCTTGGGGTTCATGGCATCTTGTATTCTGGTGCTTCCCAATGCCAAACTGCATATGAGGAAGCTACAATGGTATCTCAAAAATGTATGGACACAGCACTGCCAGGATTTGGACACTGTCATTCAAATAATACCTTGCATTCAAAAGGAATTGTTGTGGTTGGCTCAGGAATGTCACCTAAACAAGGGACTCTCTGTGACCCGGCCAGAGGCGAGTCAGATTCTAACGACAGATGCCTCAGACAAAGCTTGGGGAGCTCATCTGAATGGAAAGTGGATACAGGACAAGTGGCCTGCCAGACTACAACATCTACATATCAACTTGAAAGAGATGTTAGCAGTCCAGTTTGCATTAATACCTTTCAAGGATTTACTTCTTCCAGGGCAGGTGTTGATTCTAACAGACAACACAACTGTCATGTGGTACATCAACAAGCAAGGTGGAACACATTCTTATCCTCTATGCAGGCAAGCAATGATTTTGTGGGAGACTGCTCTCAGTTTACAGCTAAATCTTCAGGCAAGGTTTCTGCCAGGAGCACAGAACTCCTTAGCAGATGTGTTGAGCAGACAAATTATGGATCCCCACGAGTGGAAATTGGATCCTCATGTATTTCAGAAATTGACAGTGTCATGGGGAACTCCAGACATAGATCTGTTCGCTTCTCCACTAAACCACCAGCTGCCAAAGTTTTGCACAAAAAGGTTTCATCCCACAGCTTGGAAAGTGGATGCTCTTTCTTTCAATTGGAGCAATCTTCATGTGTATGCCTTTCCGCCTCTGCCTCTCCTCCCAAAGGTACTACTGAAGGCCAGACAAGACAAGCCAAGGATGATTTTGATAGCTCCAGATTGGCCTCGACAGCATTGGTACCCATTACTGAGAAGCCTGGTACGGAAGCCTCCATGGCCTTTGCCTTCGATTCCACACCTGTTGTCTCAGGAGGACAGTCATTTGCTCAACGTCAAACTTCACTCTCTGCACCTAACAGCCTGGCATATTCTGTTTTGAACCATAGTGGGCCTCCACTTCCACAGCAAGTTTTGAATGTTATTTTGGAAGCTAGAAGGCCTAGTACAAGGAAAGTGTACGCAGATAAATGGAAGAGATTTTTATTTTGGAGTGCAGCAAAGGATTTTGATGTTTCTGAGCCTAATTTAAGTGTGGCTCTTCAATATCTCACTGAGTTACTGGACAAAGGTTTGTCCTTCTCTTCTATTAAGGTTCATGCTGCTGCAATTTCGGCTCACTATGATTGTGACCCACCATTGTTTTCTCATCCTTTGTTCAAGCAATTTCTTAGAGGGGCAAAGAATATAAGACCCCCACGTAGAGCTCCTACTCCTGCTTGGGATCTCAATTTTGTGTTGGAGAAACTCACTCTACAACCTTTTGAGCCTGCAGCTACTACTGAATTAAAGTTTTTATCATGGAAGATTGCTTTTTTGTTGGCTATTACCTCTACAAGAAGGGTTTCTGAGTTGCAGGCCCTTATGGCGGTTGAGCCTTTCTTAATTTTCCATAAGGATAGGGTATCTTTACGTACTAATCCTTCCTTTATGCCTAAAGTGGTTTCTAGTGTGGCTTTAAACCAAACTATTCATTTGCCTACTTTTTATGCAAATCCCCAAAATAAAGGTGAAAAGATTTTGCACACTTTAGATGTACACAGGCAGTTGCGATATTATTTGGACAGAACTAAAGGGTTCAGGCAGTCTCAGCAGTTATTTGTTTCTTTTGCTTTGAGTTCTCAGGGCAAGTCTGTGTCAAAACAAACCATTTCTAAGTGGATTGGGTTTTGCATTGCTTTCTGTTATTCCCATCATGGCAAGGAGATTCCAGCTGGGATTAGGCCTCATTCCACTAGGGCTACTGCCACTGCAACAGCTTTTTTGAGGGGGGTGGCAACTAAGGATATTTTGGAGGCAGCTACTTGGAGTTCAGTGCATACTTTCTCTAGGCATTATCACGTACCACTTTACTCTAAATCCAGGGCTGGTTTTGCCACTGCTGTTTTGCAGGGCATTTTGGCAGCTCCTGCTTCCTTATAGTTTGGCCATCCTCCCTTATCTCTGCTTTGGGATTCTACCCAAGTGTAAGGACTGCAGCAATGTGAGATGAAGAACATAGTACAGTTTTGTACCTACCATAAATGTAGATGTTCGAAGATCCACATTGCTGCAGTCCAATTTACCCTCCCTCCTTCCCCTCTGTACTTAGAGGCGATTGTGTGGGTTGGGTTGTAAATATTGTGTATATTGTATATATTGTACATATTATTAGTGCAAGGGTGGTTGGTTGGTTGTTTGCTGTCTTTTGGTTTTGACCTTTCTTTTTAGGGTCTTCTGACATCTGGGGCAAGAAAAGACTGAGGATATGACGTCGGTCATGCGCATTTGTACCCTGACGTCCTGATGTCAGTCTAATGCGCCTTGACCGACGTCAGCCTTATACTTTGATATTCGGGCCGACCGAGGACAGCGGACTACCCCAAGTGTAAGGACTGCAGCAATGTGGATCTTCGAACATCTACATTTATGGTAGGTACAAAACTGTACTTTCTGTCCATTATTACTATTGAGCCCCCTTTATCAGCGGGACGAATCACTGTATTAGTATCAGTTTCTAAACCCATGAGTGTTTTTTTCTCTTCTAAAGTTAAAATCTTCTGGACATTGTTGAAATAAAATGTGCTCACTGTACATTACTCTCCAAATACTCTCCTTAAGCAGAATATTCTTAATCTCTCACTGAAGTGCAAAACAATTTTTATGCATAACTGCTCCCTGTACAAGCCACTAAGTTGCACACAGGCTTTCTTTTCAGTATAGTCTACCTCTAAAGTTGTAGAATTTATAAATGCGACTACCATATGTCTATAAATAGAAATGCAACTGCTCTGTGTTTAACTGGAACTAAGTGTAATGCAATGTAAACAAATGTAGCTTTTCTCCCCAGGCATCTGCTGAAAATTAGTATTAACCAGTCGATCTTACCTGCTAAACAAAGACAAATAAAATAAGACACAATGTGATCTTGTATAGATACCATGAAAATGAGTGTAAACATAAAAAAGCATATAGAAAGTAATGTGTTTGGTTTATATGGATGGGAAGAAAAAAATGTTGAGTAAGAAATGGATATTAAAGATTCACTGAAAAAGATTAGGTTCTGGATGCAGCAGGAGAGACAGTTATAGGGAAAATGAGGCTTTGGATAAAACTTTATTTTGTATATACATTTGTATAAATGACTTTGGAACCACTGTATCCAAATTCTAGCTGATCATTTTGTAAATGAACAACTCCTTTTCTTTTTGGATCTTTTACATTCAACTGAGCTACCACCAGATGGGACCTCAGTTTAATATCTCATGCAAGAGATGGCGCAGTACTTAAGCACTACACTTGTGCTGTACGGCAGTGACAGTTTTGCAGAATGAATCTAAGCACCTGGTGTGGGAATGGAACCAGTAGCCTTCTGAAGTTCAAGAATCAAAGCGAAATCTGCACACAGTGACTGACTTAGATAAGTCATGATGCACAGAGAACTCTAAAAATTATTGAATTTCAAAGATGTGCGTTATTCTTCATGTCATTATATAACCTTTGTGTCTCCTCCAGCACAACGCCTGTTCTGTGAAAGTAATCACTAATTAAGTCCATACTTAAGTACTCTTAATTTGAACTCCAAAGTCATTAAAGCCAGTGTCTGATGATGTCATCTTCAGTCATTCATTCATTAACCTATGGGTCTCTGTTCCAACCCTCTGAACCGACTAGCCGCTTTACTAGCTAAAGATTCCAAGCTCGAACTTCTCCTTCCTACCCATAATTACCCTCTCCTCCTGATTACCTCAGACCTCATTTTCCACTCGTCGAAATAACAATGAGGTTCCATTGCTCCTGAGCACCTCCGCAGGTTTAGTGATGTTTTGTTGCGCAAGTTAGTTTCATTTATCTGCCTTTAGTCCCCTCCTCTTCTTACAGTTTAAAAAAAAAAATTAGAATAATTTTTTCCTATACTCAGGATGTTCGTGTTTCACTGTTGCAGTCATTACATGTGGGTAATCTGCTGGCAGGTTGCCCTCAGTCGGCCTGAATAACAAAGTCTTGGGTCCTGTGTCGGTTGCTGTCTCCTCTTCCATGACGTCAGGGGTATAAAACATGCAGCCGACGCCATTTTAATCGATCAATCTTGCCGCGCGGTGCCCATAGCAGAAGCAGTTTGCAAGTGCCAGTCGGCTGACTCCTGAAATTTTCGTTTTCGAGTTTCAGAACCAAAGTCTTCAAAGCTAAGTACCCAGTTTGGGGAAACTTTTTCTTGCTCCTTCCCGATGTCAGTAAAAGTTAATAATTCCATTACTTGTGGGAAGCAAATACCTCATAAGGATTTTCATTTGTACTGTATTTCTTGCCTAGGCCCTCATCACAATGTGCCTTGCTGTCGGTTTTGTGCTAAATTTAACCAACGCACTATTAAGCGTCGGTATATTTTTGCTTTTAAATATTTTGGCTCAAGATTTAACTACCCTGAAATGTGATCGGTTAGCAATCCGACTACCGGAGTTCACAAAAACCGCAAGGAAAAAGACAGAAACAGACCGTCGAGGTCCAAAACCGACTAAGCTTCTCTTAAGCCAGTCGCCAGTACTGTGTGGTGCTTTCGCAGCCCCTGATACCCGCTACTTTTGAGCCGCAGGCCTCTACAGAGACCCATTCAGAGTGCGGTATGCCACGAGATTCTCAAAGTATTGAACCCATGGATGTGTCTCCCTTGGATGGGTCCGGAGCCGCTGAGCAGGCACCAGCTTCTGAGGGTGTTTTCAGGCCTCAACATTTTTATATTAAACCAAAGCCATCAACAAAAACAAGGTCAAAAACAACTTCTATGTCTAAATAACTGACGCATGAACCCACGTGCTCAGGCCTCTATGCCTAAAAAACAAATTATCAAAATGGTTGAGGATTTAATTACCTTGATCAGGGGTTTCAACCCCCCCCCCTGCTTAAGAGGCCTAGGCAACGCACTGATTATGAATCTTCAGATCAGGTTTCCATTTCTTCTGATTCCGTTCTGATCAGGAATTTTCTATTCCACCTTATGAGGATTCTGATGCAGAGGAATCTATCCCATCTGCATCTCCTTCTGAGGATTACTCTTTTGGAGAGACTTTGCATACTTTAAGGGAACATTTTCACTGGGAGAGTCAGGACTTCTCTGAATCAAAAAAGAGGCTTAGGGATTTGCTTCTTCTTCCTCAGCATAGGCCTTTGGCTATACCTCCTGTATTAGACATTGTTGATGATGTGTTCTCGGAGTCAAGCATGGCTCCTGATTCCCAAGCCAGACAGATATTTCAGGGTTCCCGACTCCCACAAATTTCTTTTCAAAAATCCTGCTGCTGATCCTGAGACTATTTCTCAGGGTCCCAGAGGTGTTAAGGCTTCTACAGCCAAAAATCCTACCCCTTCTGATAGAGATTCCAGGGCGCTGGATAGATTCGGTAAGAAGGTTTATATGTCTGCAACCTTGGCAATCAGGGCTTTAAACTGCCAGTTTCATATGCTTAAATATCAGCAGCATGTTATGGGCTTACTGAAACAGAAAATTATGTTGATTTCTGATTGTGTGGAAAATAGAGTTATAGGATTTAATGCATTCAGCAGAACAGGTTGGAAAGCATACTTTGCAATGTGGTTTTGATTCCTTGGAGGCATCTTGCAGGGCCGCTGTAACAGCATGATAGTCTGTCTGGTAATAAGGCAGAAGAGGTTTTAAAGAAAATGGACATCAAAGCTAAATCTATGCAAACTAAAAGCTTTCTTGCATGTGCAGCCACCCAGGTTCAGTAGGCACTGGCCTACTAAGAATTGGTCCTTTCCTGTGTCCAACAGAGCCACTCAGTGCAAACCCAGGCGCTCAAAAGGCTCCAGATAGTGTGCCTCCACCTCCAAATCTGGAGGTAACAAAGCACAACCCTACAGTAAGCAGTTTCAATGACTTTACTCTACCATCTCCAAGCACTTATCTTTTGGCAGCCCCCTTGGAGGGAAAACTAGCACATGTTAAGTTGTCTATCTCGCCTTCATTCTTGCTGGATGGGTTTGGAGCCGACCTCGGCTCCGACTTGGCCACTCTAAAAGCTCGAGAGTTGGTTCCACTGGCTCGAGGCTCCCCTTATATCCCACAATGCTAGGCGTGAGTTACCTCAGATCTCGTTTGCCGCTACAGCGATCGAGGTGTTGTTTTTTCTACCGGCTCAGGTCAGTTGTTTAATCAGTCTATTTAAACTAGTTTAAATCCCCTTTCTTAACTTAGTTTTTCATATTTCCCTTAGTTTAGTGTATTTCATCCCTTTCTTCCATTATTCCCCTCTTTTTCCCTCAAAAACGTATAAGTTCTTCCCTTAGGCCTTCGGGCCCTGCTATCCCTAAGTGGAGTGTTTGTGTTTTGTTAGGGATATTTTAATACCTAAGCTAACTAACTAATTTTTTAATTAGTTTAATCTAGTTTAACTTTCTTCATAGTGTAATCGGTGTGTGTGTGTTCTGTGTGGTGGTTACACTTTCGGTCCTTGATAATGTCCAAGGATTCAAAGGTCTCAGGCTTCAAGAAGTGTGACTCGTGCTGTCAAAAAATGTCTCTGACAGACGGTCACACTTCTTGTGTTTACTGCCTGGGACCTTTACACCTGCAGGACTCTTGTGCTGTATGCCATGGCTTCAGCCCCAGAGTCCTGCAGGAAAGAAAAAATAAACTTATTTTGAGAGGTTTACTTAAGCCTGAGGGTTCCCTTACTGTTACTTCGGGCAAACCCTCTAAGGCTTCTAGGTCCTCGGTTCCAGCTCCTGAGTCGAGGCCTAAGGCTTCGAAACCTCCTTCTACATCGGCTCCGGCTGGAGCCGATGAGTCTCAGACTGCAGCTTCTGTGGTTTCCTCGGCTCCGGCTGGAGCCGAGGTATTGGAAATACCTGTGTCGGCTCCGACTAGACCTTCAGAGCCGACATCTAGAAAGAGGTCCAGGTCACCGTCCCTTGGCTCCGTTCATTCGGCTCCAGCATCTCCCTTGCTGTCTGAAAGGAGCCATAGATCTCACTCCTCTAGGTCATCGAGGCTTTCGGACCATGACCTTCAGAGGGTAGTGAGTCGACTTCTTAAGTCCGAGGCACTGGCCCAAATGCTTCAGAGCCCGACTCATCAGTCGATGCCTGACCCTGTTACTCATTATGTTCCTCCTCCGACTTCTTTGAGCTCGGAGCCGGGGCGTTTCGGAACCGAGACTGTGGTAGCGTCGGAGCCGATACAAATGTCTTCGGCTCCGTCGTCGGCTCCGATTTCTTCCTTAGAAGAATCTCGGTGCCGGACTTCCCTCGTCGGCTCCGAGGGGGTGAGTGGCATCGGACCCTTGTCCGACCCCGCTCTCCCTCTCGGTGCTTCGGCGCTGGTGAGTTCGGCTCCGACATCGGCCTTGGAGCCATCACTGTCGGTGCCGTGGGAGGTTTTCAGCTTCTCGGAACGGGGACCTCTGGCTCTGCCTGACAGGGGTGCGTTCGAGGTCATGCGGAGTGTGTTGGAACCTGGTTCAACTCCACAGTCGGCTCCGTCCGCCCCTCCCTCTTCGGTGCCTCAGGTCAAGTGTACTCACTCCCTTATCCCAGACCGCAGAGAGCCAGCTCCTCAGGAATCCCCTGTGGGGATCTCATCCTCTTCCGAGGCCTCTCCTGAATTGGCAGAAGAGCCCCCTCGGAAGAGAAAGTGTAAGAGGAAACACATAGACTCACCTGAGTCCGTCACCTCTGACACAGATTTAGAGGATTCCGAGGGTTCCCCCCGTTCCCCTTCTGAAGATGTCTCCTTTGCAGACATTCTAGAAATCCTCAAACAGAGGGGAAATTGGCCAGCCCTCAGCCCTTCGGAGGATGAATCTGTGTATCTTGAGGCATTTGGCTCTCGCCCTTCCACCTCCTGGGTGTCTCCCCCCTTTGACCCCTCATGCAGGTGGTAGCAAAAAAGGCATGGACGGCTCCTGATTCAGTGGACCCCACTCCCAGGAGACCCTCAAAATTTATCACGGCACCAGCAGATAAACAATTTCTGACCAAGGGAGTTTCTGTGGATGCTATGGTGGTTGCTGCTGCCACTAAGAAGGAACTAGCTGATCCTTCAGTGCCTGTCCATCCACCTAACAAGGAATCTAGGTCTATGGACAGGTACGGGAAGCGGATGTTCTCGTCAGCGACCTTTGCAATGCGTTGCTGAACTACCTATGCCATTTTGCTCGTCTTCAAAGGGACTTGATCAAAGAAGCGAGTGACATGTTGAAGGATCCTACAGCTGCGGGTTTTCAGGACAAGATGAACACTCAGCTGGCTACCCTGAACTCCATAGCTAACTCCTCCATGCGCCTCCTTTCGTATGCGGCGGATGGAGCGAGCAGGGCTGCAGGGACAGGTGTGGCCTTACACAGGCATGCCTGGATGCGGCTATGCAACTTTGCGGACCCCTTTAAAACGTCGTTCACTAATTCCCCGTTTGATGGATCATCTCTTTTTGGTCCTCAAGTGAAAGAAACCTTGACTAGGTGCGAGACGGATGGCAAGACTCTTTCTGCCGTCGGAGTCCGTTTTTCTACTCCTTCTAGGCCTTACCCCAAAGGCCAGAAAAGTGGGAAAATGTGGTTCCAAAACAATCTCAAGGGACTTCGCCTGACGACAGAGTCGGTTCCTGCCAGAGGCAGAGGGGGGAACAACAATGGTAGACGTCGCCCTAGAGGCAGGGGGGGTCCGCAGAACCAGGGCAATCGAGAAACTTTCTCCGATAAGCCCTTTCAGCATCCCTGAGGTGTTGCCCGACTGTCCACCTTCGGAGGCAGTCGGGGGAAGATTGTCACTGTACCCAGAAGCCTGGCTATCCCTAACTCAAGACAAGTGGGTACAGTCCATCATTTCCAAAGGCTATTCCATTCCCTTCGTTCGCATTCCAAACCAGTCAAAAAAATCCCTTCCAGATGTTCCACCCACTCAAAGGGACCTTGCAGCTTTGGAAATTTCAAAGCTACTTACAAAAAGAGCAATTCAGCCAGTTCCAACAGACCAGCAAGGATCCGGAATCTACTCCAGGTTCTTTTTAGTTCCAAAGAAAACAGGGGACTGGAGACCAATTTTGGATCTCAGTATCTTGAACAAGTCTGTCAAGAAAACAAAGATTTCGGATGGTCACACTACAGTCCATCCTTCCCCTATTGGGAAGAGAAAACTGGATGTGCTCTATAGACCTTCAGGATGCATACTATCATATAAAAATGAACAGACGCTCCAGAAGATTCCTCCGCTTCAGGCTGGGAACCAGTCATTTTCAATTCAGAGCCCTGCCCTTTGGACTCACCACTGCCCCCTGGGTGTTTACCAAATGCATGGCAGTGGTAGCTTCTCACCTGAGACGTCAAGGATTCCAGGTGTTTCCATATTTGGACGACTGGCTCCTCACAGCTCCCACCAAGCATCTTCTTCTAATGGCCAGAGACTACACCTTTCGCATTTGTCAAAACTTAGGCATCTCAATAAATTGCGAAAAGTCTGTTTTGTCGCCTTGTCGTGCTATTACCTTCATAGGCGCAAATCTAGACACAGTCAACATGTCTGCGAGACTAACAGATCAGAGAATAACAGACATACGCAAACTGGTCTCGCTTCTCTTCAGCAGCAACAGAGTCAAAGCCAGGTTAGTTCTGAAAGTATTAGGGATTATGGCGGCTGCCATACCTCTGCTTCCATTAGCCAGATTCCACATGAGAATCCTTCAATGGATGCTCTTCACACAATGGTCATACCAACAACTTCCGATGTCTCACACCATTATGATTACGCAAACATGCAAGAATCATCTTCGGGGGTGGATGTCTTCCCCTCAGCTCCTCTTGGGAAGACCCTTTGTTCCTTCCCCTCCGGTTGCTACTCTGACAACGGACGCCTCCCTGATCGGGTGGGGGGGGCATTATCAGGGCAGAACTGTCCAGGGCATATGGCGACCAGACGAATGCCACTTGCACATAAATGTTCTAGAGATGAGAGCAGTGCTTTTAGCGTTGCAAGCCCTTCAAGACTCTCTTCCATTGGGAACGATAGCAATCCAGACGGACAATATGTCTGTAGTGTGGTATATCAACAAACAAGGCGGAACCAGATCCTATCCCCTATGTCGAGAAGCACTCAGACTGTGGCAATGGGCGATTTCTTCTCAGCGTTTTCTGATAGCAACGCACATCCCCGGGAAGTCCAATCAAATCGCGGACAAGTTGAGCAGAGCTATCCTCATGCCTCACGAGTGGTCTCTGAAAGATTCTATTGCGAGAAAAAATTTTCTCAAGTGGGGTCAGCCTTGCTGCGACCTTTTTGCTACACCCCAAAACAGCAAGTACAGAGATTATTTCACCCTATTCCCGTTACCAGGCCAGTCCAGCAGAGACGCTCTAGTCCAAGTTTGGCCCCGGGGACTTCTGTATGCATTTCCTCCCTTCCCACTAATTTCTCAAGTGATACAGAAAGCTATCGCTCAGAAGGCCTCTCTGATCCTCATTGCTCCTTACTGGCCTCGACAGGTTTGGTTCCCCTTTCTACATCAATTTCTGTTGGAGCAACCTTGGCATCTGGACCTAGTTCCAGATCTTTTGATCCATCAATCGGGTCAGTTGCATCGCTCCCTCCCCTCTCTGAACCTCACTGCTTGGTTCTTCCAGTTCCTACCCTAGCCAGGCTTCCTCAAATATCTCACACGGTTCGAGATATTTTAATAGCTTCACACAAATCTTCCACTCGAAAAATTTATCTTAGTAAGTGGAAACGTTTTGCCTTTTGGGCTCAAGGAAGGGACTTAGATCCTTTCACTGCTCCCATCCATATGGTTCTTGAATTTCTAGCTGAACTCTTTCATGCAGGTTCATCTCCTTCTACTCTCAAAGTTCAATTGGCAGCTATATCTAACTTTCATGTGGGTATTTCAGAGTCTGCCATTATGTCCCACAAGCTTTGCAAAGCATTTTTGAAGGGAGTTTTTCTACTCAGACCTCCTATAAGAAATCCTCCTCCTCCTTGGGACCTTAATTTAGTTCTCAGTTCTTTGATTCTCCCCCCTTTCGAACCTGCAGCTGCCTGTTCATTAAAATTGCTATCATGGAAAACTCTCTTTCTCATAGCTATTACTTCAGATAGAAGAGTTTCAGAACTTCATGCACTCAGCTGTCGACCTCCTTATCTGTTGTTCCATAAAGACAGGGTATCCTTACGAACCAACCCGTCCTTTTTACCTAAAGTGGCCTCTGCGTCTAACCTAAATCAAAGCATTGACCTCCCTGTGTTTTTTCCAGGGTATTCTAATAGGTCTGAACAAAAATTGCATTGGCTAGATGTTCATCGTCAGTTAAGGTACTATTTGGATAGGACCAAACAATTCAGAAAAACTGACCAGCTGTGTTTGTCTCTTATGCAGAAGGCAGAAAGGGACTTTCTGTTTCCAAGGTATCACTATCTAGATGGCTAACATCTCTGATTTCCATTGTTTATGAATTAGACACCAAAAGCTGCCTAATAAACCTAAGGCCCATTCCACCAGAGCTTTGGCTACTTCTATAGCTTTCCAAGACAGACTGCCTATTGACACCATTTGTGCAGCGGCTACTTGGGCTACTCCTCATACTTTCATTTCACATTATAAGTTGGATTTAGCTTCCAGACATAGAGCTAACTTTGGTACCACTGTTCTCAAGAGTCTGTTCCGTTAGGCCACCCGGGACAAGGTGCTAGGACGGTCCCATCCAGCAAGAATGAAGGCGAGATAGACAACTTAACATATAGAAGTTATGTTCTTACCATAACGCTCCATGTTAGTTGTCTTCTTCTCGCCTTCTTCTTAAGGCCCCACCTCCTTCTCCCTGGCCTGGACAGACCTAGAGGAGTTTGATTGTGACCTCTCTTTCTACCACCTCTTTACTATAGGTATATGCTCTGCTGTGCATATTTTCCTGGATCAGGCTGCAGGTCACCCTTTCTCTTCTCCCTTGTTTATAGAGGTGGACTTTCTTTCCAGTTATTCTGGTACTATTATTAGCTGGGCCTAGCTTACAAACGAGATCTGAGGTAACTCACGCCTAGCATTGTGGGATATAAGGGGAGCCTTGAGCCGGTGGAACCAACTCTCGAGCTTTTAGAGTGGCTGAGTCGGAGCCGAGGTCGGCTCCGAACCCATCCAGCAAGAAGAAGGCGAGAAGAAGACAACTAACATGGAACGTTATGGTAAGAACATAACTTCTATTTCTTGCTCAAAATTGGCAGTCAATTACCCAGGACAAGTGGGTAGTAAACATAGTATCCCAGGGGTACAGATTTCATTTCCATACTTTGCCAATTTCAAACAGATGGCCATATCTGCCACAAAACCAGTGGACAGAGGCCCAGAAACAAATCATGTCCCTCATGGATATGGGGGCTATTCAACCGGTACCAGAAAAGGAAAAAGGACAAGGGTTTTATTCAAGACTTTTCCTGGTACCCAGAAAAGACAAATCATGGCGTCCAGTACTGGGCTTATCGATTCTGAACACATTCCTGGACATTCCAAAATTCAAAATGCTGACTTTACAATGGCTACTGCCTATGCTAGGCAAGAATGCCTGGTTAGTAACTCTAGACTTGAGGCATACCTGCATATCCCAATAAGGGAATCTTGCAGAAGATAACCTCCACTTCAGAGCAGGTTTTTTGCATTACCAATTCTCTGCACTGCCCTTTGTCTTATCTACTGTGCCCAGGGTCTTTACAAAGTGCCTGGCACCAGTAATTGCATTCTGCAGACAAACATTCAAATTTATCCTTATCTGGACAATTGTCTCATTCAGGCAGAGGAGAAGGACACTCTTCTTCAGCATCTGGCATTTGTAAAAAGGTTTCTAGCATGCCTAGGGTACACCATAAACGAAAAGAAATCACAACTGGTACCCTCTCAAATTACATTCATGGGTGCAAGCTTGAATACAACTGCCCAGGTGGCTTACCTCACGCCAGACAAATAAATACAATTGACAACATAATCCAAACAAATGGCAACAAAAACCCAGTTATCTGCAAGACAAATTCTGCAGACTTTGGGGTTCATGGCATCCTGCATTCTACTAATTCCATATGCGAGACTGCATATGAGGAAACTTCAATGGTACCTAAAAGGTTTATGGAGCCTGGAAACAATTATTCCTCTCATTCCCTGCCTACAACAGGAGTTTCTTTGGTGGGCATAGACGTCACCAAAACAAGGGACTGTCATTCACTCTACCCCCTGCCACCCAAACCCTAAGTACAGACTCATCAGACTATGCTTGGGGGGCCCAACTGGCAGGGAGATGCATTCAGGGCAAATGGATCCCAAATCAAATGCATCTACGTATCAACCAGAAAGAAATGGTAGCTGTTCAGAATGCTCTGACAGCCTTCAAGGACTTACTTTATCTAGGACAAGTACTGATAGACGGACAACACCACAGTTATGTGGTACATAAACAAGCAGGGTGGGTTACCCATTCCTCCCCCCTTTGCAGACTAGCCATGGCCTTGTGCAACACAGTTGATACTTGTGAACCTCTGCTTTCCTTAAAAAAAAACTAAAAAAATCTTGCTTTTTTCCCCACTTTTCTGAGATTTAAAAAAGTTCAGTTACAGATTTGCTGTTCTGAACTGTTTGCAAGTTTCTTGGAGGCCATTGCTTGCTTGGGCTAAAGGGAAAGTCTCTGTGCTCATCAATGGCAGTGATCAACATTGAGCAGCCTGCCTGCCCCTGTGGGAGTGGTTACTGCCTTGAAACTGTAGTTTTATTGGCCATTTTGGGTCAATTCCTAACTCCTTGATCTCCCACTCTTAAAACCCTCTTTTGCGCGTTTTTGCGCATAGCGCAACATCGGGCAGCGCCGCCTAATTGGGTTTAAACTATTCCTGACTCCACAAAGTCTGCTCTTCACTTTTTCCCTTAGAACTGCTCTATCTCTCAAATTAAACACCATATTCTCATTCTAAGGCCCCTCACTGGTCCAAATAAGTAATTTTACAAGTTAGCACTAATAAACCATAAGCACTACTTACTGTTATACTCTCTACGATTACCTTGTCCCCTATTGGTCCGTTTTAATTCAGTTCCCTATATTACTGTAGCATGTCCAAAGGTCAGTCAATGGTTTCCTCTCCAGTCCAGCTGGTGAATCTGGGAATTTTGAGGCAATGTTACAACTGTCTCATGTACACGGACAACCCTCTCCTCCTCCAAACAGGTTCAAATATATGTGAGAGATGCAACCATATAGCCAAACTGGAGGCTGAGCTCTCTCATCTCAAAACTGGTGTAACCAGTCAGGAGGAGAAGGTAACCTCACACAACACAATTCCAGTATCACATAGTCCCACCACAACAGCGAACCAAACACATAAAAACACAAAAACATACTCTGAGGCTCTAAATAAAAATCTACCTAAGCAACAGAGACCTCCAAAGCAGACATCCAAGGAAACGCTACCCCAAAACAAAACATGTGCAACACATAGCACACAAAGTCAGTGTGCCAAGCAGTCACAGCCCTTAAGGCTGAATAACACACCTGATACTCTTGTAATAGGTGACTCTATTGTCAGACACACTGACGTCCCGCTCACTAGGCTGAATAAAGAGAAGGTCACAGTGAGCTGCCTGTTGGGCGCTAGGATCCGCCACATAACGCAAGCACTCAGGTCACTCCAAAGCAAATACAAATATGACTCAGTCATTGTACATGCTGGCGTGAATGACCGGAGACGTACCTCCCTCGACTACATGAAAAGAGACCTAGAGGAGCTCTCTGATCATGTAGCCCAGGCCCGTATGACCATGACCTTGAGCAGCATCTTACCCTCACCTAGAATGATGCCACAGTATAAAGACAAAATGATCGATTTTAACAATTGGCTAAAATTTTGGTGTCATTCAAAGGGGATCCAGTGTCTGTCAGACTGGGATGACATGCTCGACAAGCCACGTTGCTTCGCTAGGGACAGCTTGCACCTGTCACCCCTGGGCTTTCGGATATTGGCAAAGGCTCTTGCCACCCCCATAGTGCCTTTTTTAGGCAAGGCTCAAAAGTCAAACCCACCTCCATAGACAGCACAAGGAACAAGAAACTAAGGGTAATGCTGCTAAACGCCAGAAGTCTTAACCTCAAGATGCACGCACTCGAAGCTCTCCGCAGTATGGAGAACATCGATATCTGTGCAGTGACAGAAACCTGGTTCAAGGCTCCAGGGAGCACCCCAGCACTACCAGGTTATACCTCATATCATGCTTTTCGGCCCCAAAACCCGGACCGAACCACAAAAGGAGGGGGAGTTTCCATATTTATCAAGGATATCCACACCTCCAGGTTAGTGGCATTGTACGAAGTATCGGAGACCATCCATGTGCAACTGACAGTGGGCAAGACTGCTTTTCAGTTTATAGCATCCTACAGACCACCCTCTCAAAGTCAGGAATCCCACTCGGCTTTCCTGAAAACATTGGGAACATGAAGATCTCTCCGAACACCATTATATTGGGCGACTTCAACTACCCAAACATAGACTGGGAGCATTACTCAAGCCCCAGCACCTTAGCCCAAAGGTTCCTGGAATTTATAAACTCAAATGCTATGGAACAACTAGTCACCACTCCCACAAGAGGGGAAAACATACTAGACCTGATTATTACCAACATGGGGACTCTATGCTCCATACCAGAAGTATATCCCTCATTGGTAAGATCAGACCATAAATTAATTTCACTGGATATCCACATCCTGACCCCACCCCCAGCCCAGAAAACCACAGTGAAAAACTTCTCAAAAGCGAACTTCACACTTCTCAAAACCGAAGTGGAATCCTTCAAGGCCCCTGGGCCAGTGGAAACTACGGCCCAAACTGCAGAATCCTATATAAACGCATTCTATGGACATCTCCAGGAATGCATGGGTCATGCTATCCCAAACAAAATCCAAGACCCAATCATCCAAAGGCAGGCGTCCAGTCTGGTGGACCCCAGCCATAAATAAACTGTACAACAGAAGGAGGAAGCTGCTACACGATAGAGCAAAATCCCTAAAAGGGAAGGCATCTCTGATCAGTACTAGCAAAAAATTACGATCCCTCATAAAATCCTCCAAGGCCAGCTTCGAGAGAAAAATTGCACAGGACACTAAAGACAGTCATAAGGCTTTTTTCAGTTATGTTAGAAACCTGGGATGCAACTCCCAGACTTGTTCTGAGTTGATTCTAAACGACAAAAAATACACTGAACCCACAGACATCGCCAATATCCTGGCAGACAGGTTCAGTGCAAACTTCTCCCCCCCCAAAAGAGCAAGTATCTATCCCGGCAGAGTGCAGCCTCCCAAACATCTCTGATGCTCAGGTGAAGGCCGCCCTCTCCAAAGCAAAAAACACTACTTCCATGGGACCAGATGGCATCCCGGGTTGCTTCCTACATGAACTCCAAGAAGAACTAATCCCTCAAGTAAAACTGCTGTACAATCTCAGCCTCACTACAGGATATGTGCCCAAAGAATGGCGTACAGCAACAGTGGTCCCACTCCACAAAGGTGGCGCCTCTGCGGACCCTGGAAACTATCGGCCCATAAGCCTGACTAGCCTAGTCTGCAAGGCTATGGAGAGGATCATCATGGAACTCATAAACAAAGACATTGGGGACCTACAGACACTAGATCCTACCCAATTTGGCTTCGTCAAGGGCAGATCCTGCCTTTTGAACCTGGTCGACTTCTTCGAAACAGTCACCAAGGCCATAGATGAAGGGAAGGTAGTCCACACAGCCTATCTGGACCTCGCAAAGGCATTTGACACAATACCCCACTCGGGCATCATAGATAAGCTATCCAGCCTAAATATAAACCCCTATGTCACAAGATGGGTCGCAAACTGGCTCAAAGACAGAACCCACAGAGTCAGAGTTGCTGGAGCCATGTCAGACTCGAAACCGGTCACAAGTGGCATCCCACAAGGTTCTGTCCTGGGACCTCTCTTGTTCGGTATTTACTTTTCTGAGGTACAAGCCAACGTGGGAGGACTATGGCTCACCAAGTTTGCAGATGACTGCAAACTGGGCGCCATAATAGACTCTCCAGCTGATACAAACATCCTTCAAAAAGGTCTCGCAGAGACGGATAACTGGTGCCAGAGCCATGGTCTAAAGCTAAATGCCAAAAAATGTATAGTCATACCCTTTGGCAAAAACAATGTGCCCACAAATTACCACATACGTGGTAACCCATTAAGTACAGAGAAAGTAATTAGGGATCTGGGGACCCAAGTTGATAGCAATCTCTCCTTTGACAACCACATTGCCAAAGTGGTTGGAAAGACCTTCTACATAGCCCACCTCATCATGAAAGGATTCACATCTAGATGGAGAGGTAATCGTGCCCCTTTATTCATCCCTCATCAGGCCTATCATAGAATACAATGCCCCCTTTGGGATGTACCTTACCCGACACCTGCAGCAATTAGACCCCAAAAGTACCTCACCAGGAGGATCAAGGGACTCAAACAGATGCCATATGCTGCTCGGTTAAAACAATTCCAGCTCTACTCAGTTGCATACCGCCTACTTCGAGGCGATCTATGCCTGACATATGAAGCTATGTCCAACCCAGAATTAATGGACATGCTCCACCTCAGTAAATCTAAATCCCTTAGAGCCACGCGCTCGAGGGACCTGAACCTCAGCACAGAAATAAATAGAACATGCTGGAGGGACAGATTCATAACCCAGAGGCTCCCTTCACTCTGGAATAGAATTCCAATTCATGTTAGGCAGAGCACCTCACTGACTCTCTTCAAGAAGAATCTTGATGAGTGGATGGGGGATCGTAGGTTTGTCCCGGGGATTACTTCCGTGTCACTATTAGACAGAGGCACAGTAAACTAAACTTTAAAAAGGGCACAGTATACTCAATTCAAGGGGTGGCGTAAGCCAAACACAATCGGGCTAGGCTTATAAATGCCCCAGGGCAGGATAGCCTAGTCTGAACCTATGAACAGCCTTGACTTACCAAATACATCTTCAAGCTCAATTCCTGCCTGGAAAGCAAAATACTCTGGCAGACGACCTAAGCAGAAAATCTTATGGACCTGCACGAATGGAAACTGGATCCACAAATCTTCAGCACGTTAACACAGAAATGGGGAAGCCCAGACCTAGATCTGTTTGCCTCTCCCCAAAACTATCAGTTGAACAAATTCTGCACAAGAACTCATCACGAAAAATCATGGAAAGTGGATGCTCTATCCTTCAGCTGGATAAACCTGTCAGTCTATGCCTTTCCCCCTCTGCCTCTACTCTCCAAGGTCTTACTAAAAGTCAGACGGGAAAAACCAAAAATGATTCTAATTGCTCTGGACTGGCCTCGCCAACACTGGTACCCACTTCTAAGGAATATGTCGCACCTTCCTCAGTGGTACTTGCCTCAATCACCTCATCTATTGTCTCAGCAGAACTATCAAATTCCGCACACTCTGCTCCAAACTCTGAATCTTGCAGCATGGCTAATCAACTAATTATTCAAACCACATCTCTGTCAGCCTGTGATGGATGTCGTTTTGGAAGCCAGAAGGCCTAGTACTAGAAAATTGTATCCTGATAAATGGAAGAGATTCTGTGCTTGGAACCAAGCACAAGGAATAGACACAGCAAAGCCCAATATTTCTCAGATTTTACAATACTTAACTGAGATGCTTGACAAGGGCCTATCTTTTTCTTCAATAAAAATCCATGCCTCTGCCATCTCGGCTCATTACAACACAGAGCCTCCCCTCTTTTCTCATCCACTGCTAAAACAGTATCTCAGAGGGGACAAAAATTTAAGGCTTCCCAGGAGAGGGCCAACTCCTGCATGGGACCTCAATTTTGTGCTGGAAAAACTCACCCTGCCTCCTTTTGAACCAGCAGCTATTGCGGATATAAAATTTCTTTCTTGGAAGACAGCTTTTCTTTTGGCAGTCACTTCAGCTAGAAGGGTTTCAGAACTGCAGGCTCTCATGGCAGTGGAGCCTTTCATTATTTTTTACCCGGACAGGGTGGCCCTCAGGACCAATCCTCCTTTTATGCCTAAGGTGGTATCCAGTGTGGCTCTTAACCAGTCCATTCACCTGCCAACTTTTTTCCCAAATCCGCAGAACAAGGGGGAGTGTATTCTGCATTCATTGGTTGTACACAGACAACTAAGATTCTACTTAAACACGACAAAATCTCTATGAAAGTCTGAGCAACTACTGGTAGCATTTGCTGCAGGATCAGAGAGGAAGGCTATATCAAAACAGACTTATTTCTAAGTGGATAAGCCATTGCATTTGTTTCTGCTACTTGCACCATGGTAAACCTGTGCCCAAGGGGATCAGATCCCATTCCACCAGGGCTGCCTCTACTTCAGCAGTTTTTCTCAGAGGGGTCCCTACCAGAGACATTCTAGAAGCTGCTACTTGGAGCTCTGTTCATACGTTCACAAAGCATTACCATTTACCTCTCTTCTCTAAATCCAGGGCAGGCTTTACCACTGCAGTCCTGCAGGGACTTATAGCTGCTCCTAATGCTGTTTAGTTCCATCCTCCCTTCCATAGCTTTGGGATTCTACCCAAATGTAATGACTGCAACAGTGAAACACTAAGAACATAGTACAGTTGTGCACATTTACCATAAATGTAGATGTTCGAGTGTATTCACTGTTGCAGTTTGGGTTACCCACCCGCCAGCCCCCTTTCTATACCTTTTCTTTCCTTCACTATACCCAAAAGCCTTTGTGGTGCATTTGCTTTTAGTTGAAGGTAAATTTTATGTTTCTAAGGTGCATTTATATATTTACAGTTTATTTATATATATATATATATATATATATATATATATATATATATATTTGCTCCCCATTTTTGGGGCACCTGACATCTGGGGCAAGAAAAACTGATTAAAATACCGTCGGCTGCATGTTTTATACCCCTGACGACCTGACGTCATGGAAGGGGAGACAGCAACCGATGCAGGACCCAAGACTTTGTTTTTCAGGCCAACTGAGGGCAACCTGCCAGCAGATTACCCAAATGTAATGACTGCAACAGTGAATACACTCGAAAGTCTACATTTATGTTAAGTATACACAACTGTACTTTTCTCTCTGCCATAGCCTTTACTTTTCCTCTCTTCTCCCTCTCTTTCTTTGGCTTATTACAAGGAGAAGCTGTTAGGTTTCAAGCAGTGCACTTCCTGTGGGCACAAGATCCCATTGTCTGTTGTCCACAGGGAGTATGTCTACTGGCTTGGGACCATCTGATTTGGACACAGGTGCGACATTTGTAGAAGTTTTCTCCCCAGGACCCTGGCAGATAGGAGGAGCAAGCTTATTTTAAAAGGTTTGCTCCTTCCTCTTCTCTTCGCTGTCCCTTAATTGTCAGGGGCTCAACCATCCTCTAAATCTTCTAAAGAGGCCCAGGAGAGCAGGCAGCACTCCCCCACAAGGTCCTCTTTGGAGCAACCTAAAAAGCTGCTAAGGTCCTCAGAGCAAACCCAGTCGATGCAGACTTCCTCAGCTTTGTCTTCCACCCCACTGCTCCTTGTGTCGTCTGCTTCCCGGACAAGACCTTCTGTACCAAGGGTAACTCATCGGTGCCATGGTTGTTGCAGCAGCCACCAGAAAGGAGCTAGCCCAAGAAAGCTCCTCTGTCCACCCCCCCCCCCCCCCAGTAGAGAATCTTGGGCTTTGGGCAGATTTGGTAAGAGAGCTTATGCCTCTTCCATGTTTATTCTGAGGGTGTTAAACTGTTTGCTCCAGTTTGAGACTAGAGAGAGACCTGGTCAAGGAACTCTCTAGTTTGGCCCAGGGTCTTTCTCTGCTGAGGAACAGAAATCTTTTCCTCCAGGTTGGCCACCCTTTAATCACCATCTAATGTGCCCATGAGGCTCGTATCCCATGCGGCGGAGGGTACCTCAAAGGTAGCCAGTTCTTGCATTGCCATAAGGTGTCATGCCTGGATGAGGCTGTATGTCTTTGCTGAGCCCTTTAAACCACCTTTCATCAGTGCGCCCTTTGATAGATCAACATTGTTTGGACCCAAGGTTCAAGAGAGTTTCTCCTATAGTGAGAAAGATGGGAAGACCCTGTCTGATATTGATATCGCCTTTCTACTCCACAAAATTCCTTCTCCAGGAATCAGTGTGGCAATAAAAAGATGTGGTTCAAGAAATATCAAGCTTCCCAACAGGACTCTCTGGAAAATGTTTCCTCCAGAGGCAGAGGGGGAAATTAACCAGAATGGTAGACACCACCCACGCAGGAGAGGGGGGCCAGCAAAACCAAGGGTCTCTGGATCCCTTCTCGGACAGACCCTTCCTGTGGAGGCAGTCAGGGGGCACTTTTCCTTGCACCCCACAGCCTGGGAAGCCATCACAAATGACTGGTGGGTGCTAACGATCATATCTAGAGGGTACTACATTCCCTTTTTAGAGAAACCGAATCCAAATAATCACCTCCTCGATTGTCCTCCCAATCAGACGGAGGATGCAGCTGCAGAAATCTCAAAATTGCTGCAAAAAGTAGTCATCCAGGAGGTCCCTCCTGATCAAGCCAGATTGGGTGTCTATTCCAGGTTCTTTTTGGTACCCAGAAAGACAGGGGACCTGAAACCAATTCCAGACTGAATTTCTCTGAACAAATGCGTAAAGAACATGCAATTCAGGATGGTCAGGGTTCTATACCCCTTTTGAGGATGAACGATTGGATGTACTCTATAGAACTGAAGGATGCATACTATTGCATCAAAATAGACAGGTGCTCCAGATGGTACCTTTGTTTCAGGCTGGGAGCAAGTCATTACCAGTTCATATCACTCCCATTTGGTCTCACCACAGCCCCCAAGATGTTCACCAAATGTTTGGCACTGGTGGCAGCCCAGCTCAAGCTACAAGGGTACCAGATCTTCCCCTGTCTCCTAACAGCTCCAGCCAGGCATCTGTTTCAGGCCAGGGAATATCTGCTCCACTTGGCTCCAGCCCTTGAAATAACGATCAACCTGCATAAATCCCATTTGGAACCGGTTCAAGTGATAGACTTAATAGAAGCATGGCTGGACACAAGAATTTCTCTTCTTTGTCTGACAACAGAGAGAGTGTTAAACTTAAGATTTCACATCAAACAAGTCATGACCATTCTGAAACCTGCATCCAGTTTAGTTCTCAGAGAGCTGGGTTCCATGGTGGCCACAATAACTATGTTGCCCACAGAGCGTTTCCATATGAGAGTCCTACTTTGGACTTCAGCGGTCCAGTGGTCACTACACAGGAACCCTCTAAGCTTTCCCATCAAGCTTTCCTAGATTTTCAAAGAATCTCCTCTTTGGTGGCTTCATTGTATAGATGTTACTTGCAGTTGTCCTTTTGTTCTTCCTCCCACAAATGTCACGGTGACCATTGATGCCTCCCAGATGGGGTGGGGAGGGGCATTATCTGGGTTGAACAGTCCAAGGCACGTGGATGCCTCAGGAGGCCAAATTGCATATCCGTGTCCTAGAGATGAGAGCAGTTGTTCTAGCATTGCAAAAGCTGCACAGTTCTCTTCCTCTAAGAACTATTGCTATTCAGACGGACAATGTCACTGGTCTGGTACATAAACAGGGAGGGGCCAGATTTTACCCCCTATGTCGAGATGCTGTGTGCGCGTGGCAATGGGCGATCTCTACCAACTGCTTTCTGGTGGCAGTACACATTCCAGGAAAGTCCAACAAATTAACGGACAGGCTCAGCTGAATTTTACTGATGCCTCTCGAGTGGTCCCTGAATCAATCCACGGCACACAGACTTTCAGGAATGTAGTCAACCTTGCTGCGATCTTTTTACTTCACATCAACAAATGCAGCAGGTACTTTGCCTTGATCCTCCCCAGGGACACTCACCCAGGGATGCTCTAATCCATGCTTGGCCTCCTGGTCTGCTCCATGCCTTTCCCCCACTGCCCTTAATACCAAAATTCTTACAGAAGGCTCTCAGGTTGAAGAGAAAGGTAATCTTCATTGCTCCCTTCTGGCCGCGACAAACTTGGTTCCCCTTTCTTTGGCCTTGATAAACTTGGTTCCTTTTTGTTTGGCCTTGACAAACTTGGTTCCCCTTTCTTTGACCTCATCTGATTTGGCCACCAGTGATGCTGGACCCAACTACAGATCTACCTTCTCACCCATCAGGGCATCCTCACCCAGACATTCATGGTCTGAAACTAACCACATTGTTTTTTCAATTCCAATGATGGCCAAACACACCAGGCTGTCTTCCTCGGTTCAAAAAATTTTGATCCATCCATCAACCCCTTTTTCTCTTTTTGCACATGGAGTCGAGGTGTCACTTCACCAGTGACAATCATCTTGAGCCAAGGTTTATAATAGAAAATACTGATCTCCGCCCATAAATCCTCAACCAGGAAAATTTATAAGAGCAAGCTGAAAAGGTTCTCCATATGGGCGTAACAGAATCAAATAGATCCTTTCACAACCCGCCTTGGTAGTTTGATTTTTTGGCCTACCTTTTAAATAATGGAGCAAGTTACTTCACCATTAAAGTACAGCTGGCAAGCTATATCCAATTTCCATTTTGGACAAGAGTCTTTTTCTCTGGCTTCATTGAAACTCTGTAGAGCCTTTCTTAGGGGCACCTTTCTACTTCATTCTCCTATTAAAGATCCTACCCCTTCTTGGAACACGACTATAGATGTGAGAGTGTTCAATCTCGCCTTTGTTCTTACACATGGGTTCGGAGCCGATCCTCGGCTCCGTGCCGGCCGACTGCAAGCTCTGCATCGAGAAGAAGCTCGAGGACATCTAATACCCACAATCCCCCTCTGCCTTTACCTCAGATCTAGTTTGCCGCTGCTGCATACGCATCGCTGGAGACTAGCTCGAGGCTGTTCAGATAAGATTTTTTATCTATTCTGTACTAATGTTCAGAAAATTTCTTTAAATCTAGTTACTTAAGTAAGAGTAGGTGTGTGAGTGTCAGGAATTCTCGATACTTAGAATAAGTTAACTTGTTAACTTTCGAGTTAGAGTTTTTCGGGGCCTACCCCTTCTTGGACTTGTGACTAAAACTTATTGTAGTCTTGCCTTTTTGGCAGTTATTCCGGATTTGACATTATTACTGGATTGGACTTTTTACTGGACTGGACTGTCTTCTCATTTGTTAATATGTCTGAAAAGATGAAATCTGGTTTTAAACGTTGTCAGTGTGGCCAAAAAATGTCGGTCACAGACAACCACAGTTCCTGTGTCTACTGTCTTGGCCCTCTCCACTTACAAGAGGACTGCTCTATTTGTCACTCTTTTAGTGGGAGGGTCATGACAGATAGGCGCAGGAAACTGATGGATAGAGGATTGCTGAAACCCTCTTTCCAGGAGGCTTGGGATGCTTCAGACCAGGCATCCAAGTCTTCGAAGGGGTCGAAGGCGTCGGAGCCAAAGTCATCGGCTCCGAGCTCTTCGAGTCTAGTTAGATCACCGGTTCCACAGACTTCGGGGCCGAGTGTTCAACTGTTGGCAGTTTCCGAGCCTCGAGTCTTGGAACCGGTGACGGAGCTCCCTCCACCGACTCTGTTGAGGTCGGCTCCGTCTTCGATCCCTTCGACTCGTTCTTCTAGAGCCCTTTCCGACACCGACGTGGACCGTGTGGTGCAGAAACTTATGGAGCATACGGCCCTGTCCAACCTTATTTCGGTCTCCTCTCAGTTGATGTCGAGACTTGAAGGCCTGCCACTATCTCCATCTGTTCCTCCTCCGAGACCTGTTCAGTCTTCGGAGCCGGAAGAAGCTGACCTGATGATTGTGGAGCCCTCGGTGCCAGAACCGTCTTTTCTCGGTCGGCACCGTTTACCTCGACTCCATCCGATCCGTACCGGAGTCTCGGGCCCGAAGATCTGTCCTTGGTTCCGGGACCGAGAGTCGGACCGATGTTTCGTTCCGACTCTCCTCTCGGGCCTCGCACGGATCGATTCGGTTCCGTCCTCGGGTCGGTGCCTTCGGCTCCTGTTTCGGGATTCTTCCCATTTCTTCGGAACCGGGAGATACCTCGACTCAGGACCCGGGGCCTTCGACCTCATGAGGAAGGTGTTGTCTACCCAGACAACCACATCAGCAGGTACAGCTTCTCCTCCCCGCAAAGGACCGTTATCCTCCTCTGCACCCACGGCCACGTCCAAGCGTCGGGCACCAGTGTCTCAGCCACCCCTGGAGGGTGCCCCCTCTTCCTCGGAGGCTTCTTCGGATGCTCCCCACGAAGAAGTTCCTAGGAAAAGACTGTGTAAGAGGAGACACTTGGATTCTCCACAAGAATCCTTGACATCTGATACTGACTTAGATGAGTCAGAAGGGTCCCCTAAGTCACCTTCAGAGGATGTCTCTTTTTCTGACATCTTGGAGATCCTTAAACAGAGAGGTGACTGGCAAGCCCTCCCCCCTTCTGAGCATGAGTCAGTTTTGCTGAAGGCATTTGGTGCCCGTCCTTCCTCCTCCTGGGTCACTCCGCCTTTGATGAGTTAATGGAATTGATTGCTCGAAGGCGTGGGGACTCCTGACACGGTGGAACCTGTCCCTAGGAAGCCAAATAAGTACATCACGGCACCACAGGACAAAGCTTACCTTACCAAAGGAGTTCCAGTAGACGCCATGGTGGTGGCAGCAGCCACGAAAAAGGAGATGTCGGAGTCTTCCTCATCTGTCCATCCGCCTAACAAAGATTCTAGGACCATGGATAGATATGGGAAGCGCATTTTCAGTTCAGCGGCTTTCTATGCTCCCTGAACTATTTGACCCATTTTACACGCTTACAGAGGGATCTAGTCAAAGAGTTGGGAGATACCCTCCAGGGTGCTACAGATGCAGCTGTCTCAGAGAAAGTTACAGCATCTCAACACCCTTATGTCCATTGTGAACTCGTCCATGAGGCTGATATCCTATGCAGCCAAGGATCGAGTAGGGCAGCGGCTTCAGCGATTGCTCTTCGTAGGCAATCCTGGATGCGCTTATGTTCGCTTTGGAAGCCTTCAAGTCTTCCTTTACTAACGCCCCATTTGATGGAGCCACACTTTCTGGCCCTAAAGTAAAGGAGACCCTTACCCGGTGTGAACAGGAGGGAAAGACTCTGTCTGCTGTCGGAGTCCGTTTTCCACCCTTCCAGACCGTACCCCAAAGGGCAACGTGGTGGGAAAATGTGGTTTCAAAACCCCAAGGATCTTTCCAAACACACAGGGTGATGCCCCTCTAGAGGCAGAGGGGGCAGAGGTGGAAGACGCCGCCCTGGCGGCAGAGGGGTCCGCAAAACCAAGGTGACAGGGATAACCTCCTGGCAAACCTTTCAGCACTACTGAGAGGAGTACCGACTGTCCTGCTCTGGAGGCAGTCGGGGGTCGCTTAGCTTTATACCCTCAGGCCTGGCAAAACCTTTCTTCAGACTATTGGGTAAAAAGCGTTGTTACCAGAGGTTACAAAATCCCATTTCTATCCACCCCCATTCCGAAGAAAAAACTCCCAGATGTACCACCCCATCTGCGAGATCCAGCAGCTACAGAAATTTCAAAGCTGCTAGAAAAAAGGGTCATCCAACCAGTCCCAGCGGACCAAATAGGATTCGGAACTTACTCAAGGTTCTTTTTAGTTCCAAAGAAAACAGGGGACTGGAGGCCAATTCTGGACCCAAGTCATCTCAACACCTTTGTCAAGAAGGAAAAGTTCCGAATGGTCACGCTTCAATCGATCCTTCCATTCTTACGGAAGGACGACTGGATGTGCTCAATAGATCTGAAGGACGCATACTACCACATCAAAATGGCCAGGGCGTCCAGAGATCACTTGCGCTTCCGGCTGGGAGCCAGTCACTATCAGTTTCGAGCCCTGCCCTTTGGCCTGACCACAGCCCCCAGGGTCTTCACCAAATGCATGGCAGTGGTAGCGTCTCATCTGAGGCCTAGGATTCCAGGTGTTTCCGTATCTGGACGACTGGCTCCTGTCTGCCACCACCAGGCGTCAACTGATACAAGCCAGGGATTACTCCCTACAACTTTGTACACACCTTGGCATTTCAGTAAATTTGAAAAATCTTTGCTACAGCCATCACAGCATATCTTATTTATAGGAGCGAATTGGATACGCCAGTTAGTTCTAACACTTCCGACAGAAAGGATACTAGCACTACAATTCAACATTTCGCTTCTGCTGTCGTCCAGAAAATCCCCAGCAAAAATTGTTCTGAAAGTTTTGGGTCTCATGGCAGCTTCTCTCATAGCAATACCATTGGGAAGACTGCACATGAGAGTGCTACAATGGCTTCTATTTGCACAATGGTCATTCCAACAACTTCCACTGACTCACGAAATTTTGATAACGAAAACATGCAAATCACACCTAATGTGGTGGTTACAGACTTGCAACCTATCCGGCGGAAGACCATTTGTGCTACCCACACCGTCAGCGACGATAACCACGGACGCTTCCCTGATAGGGTGGGGGGGCATCTTTCAGGGACAGACAGTCCAAGGCGAATGGACCAATCTGGAGTACAATCTGCACATCAATGTTCTGGAGTTGAGGGCAGTGTTTTTGGCGTTGCAACACTTTGCTCCCCTTCTTCCTCCAGGGACCATTGCAGTTCAGACAGACAACATGTCCGTAGTCTGGTACATAAACAAGCAAGGGGGAACCAGGTCCTACCAACTATGCAGAGAGGCCATGAGAATTTGGCAATGGGCAGAGTCCACCGGTCGCTTTCTGATCGCAACGCACATCCCGGGGTCATCCAACGTCATAGCCGACAGGCTGAACAGGGCAATACTATTGCCTCACGAGTGGTCCCTCAAACAGTCAGTCGCGGGAAAGATTTTTCGCAAATGGGGCCAGCCTACCTGCGATCTGTTTGCGTCTCCAATGAACGCCAAATGCAGGAGCTACTTTGCCCTATTACCCCCTCCAGGGGAAGTCCCAAGGGACGCGCTGGTGCACGATTGGCCCCCGGGTCTCCTATATGCTTTTCCTCCATTTCCCCTGATTGCAAAGTTTCTACAGAAAGCGAACAACCTTCAGAGGACTATAATTCTCATTGCTCCGTTCTGGCCTCGTCAAATTTGGTTCCCCTTTCTCTTGCATCACCGCATTCGGGGACCTTGGATGCTGGACCCAGAGCCAGATCTACTGACTCACTCGTCAGGAGTTCCTCACCCATCCCTGGAATCTCTCCATCTAGCAGCTTGGCTGCTCCGCTTCCCTTTTTAGCCAGGTCAATTCCCCTTACTTCGGCGGTTCAAGATATTTTGGTAGCTTCTCATAAAGTTTCCACTACAAAGACTTATACCAGTAAATGGAAACGTTTTGTCTTGTGGGCGGAGTCGCATCAGTTGGACCCTGTTACAGCTCCGTTGAATAAGGTCTTAGAATTTCTGACCGAATTATTTCAGGAAGGAGCTTCTCCGGCTACCTTAAGAGTACAGTTGGCTGCCATTTCTAACTATCACATAGAAGAAAGTGGTGCACCTATTATGGCTCACAGACTTTGTAAAGCCTTTTTAAAAGGTTCCTTTCATATCAGACCACCAGTCAGAAGCCCGACATCACCGTGGAATTTAAATTTATTGCTCTCTAAATTGATGCTACCACCCTTTGAACCAGCTTCAAGTTGCACTTTGAAATTTTTGTCATGGAAAACATTATTTCTAGTGGCTATTACATCGGCTAGACGGGTGTCTGAGCTGCAGGCCCTTTCGTCAAACATCCCTATTTAATTTTCATTCTGACAGAGTATCCCTACGCACTAATCCGTCCTTTCTTCCCAAAGTTTGTTCTACTAGTAATATTAATCAGTCCATTGAATTACCCACCTTCTTTAAAGACCACTCTAATAAATTAGAGTATATGTTGCACAAACTGGACGTCCATAGACAACTCAGATTTTATTTGGATAGAACAAAAGATCACAGGAAATCTGATCAGCTATTTATAGCTTTTGCTGACAGCAGAAAGGGTCTTGCAGTTACGAAACGAACTCTTTCTAAGTGGCTAACTGATTGTATCATTTATGTTTATGAAAATTCTGATCAAACATTATCAGCAAAACCCAGAGGACATTCTACCAGATCAATTTCTACATCTTTGGCTCATGCAGCTCGCTTACCTTTAGACATCATTTCAGCGGCTGCTACTTGGGCTAAACCACATACATTTATATCTCATTACAAAGTGGACAGGGTTTCTAGGGATAGGGCAACCTTTGGTTCCACTGTGCTCAAGAACGTTCTCCCTTGAGTTCCTCAGGATCATGGAGCTAGGACGCTACCCATGTGTAAGAACAAAGGCGAGATTGAACACTCTCACATAAAGAAGTTATGTCCTTACCATAACGTTCCATGTGGAGTGTTCATCTCGCCTTGGTTATTACACTCCCACCCTTCCCACCCTTAGGAAGAACGTTCGGTTTGGTGCCTGGTCTGGAGTATTCTCCTCCTGCTGTTGCAGTGTTAGTGTTACTATCATACCCTTGGTATGTTTGTATATATGTAATTATGTATATAGTTTGACATGTATGCGTGATTGTTGGCTGGTTTGCTTGCAAACTAGATCTGAGGTAAAGGCAGAGGGGGATTGTGGGTATTAGATGTCCTCGAGCTTCTTCTCGATGCAGAGCTTGCAGTCGGCCGGCACGGAGCCGAGGATCGGCTCCGAACCCATGTGTAATAACCAAGGCGAGATGAACACTCCACATGGAACGTTATGGTAAGGACATAACTTCTTTTTTTACAAGCTCTATTCTGTCCTCCTTTCGAACCAGTAGCCACAGTAGATTTGAGATTTCTCTCCTAGAAGACATTTTTGTTGGTTATTACTTTAGCAAAAAATCTCAGAACTTTAGGCTCTTTCCTGCAAATTTCCTTACTTGATATTCCACAAAGATAGTGACCCTTCATACCAATCCATCCTTTCTGCTTGAAGTCATTAAGGAAGTTATCAGTCAGTCTGTTAATCTTCCTGTTTTCTTCCCTAATTTTCAGAATGAGTGAAATATATTCTTCGTTTGCTTGATGTACATGGGCAGTTATGTTTTTTTCTCGGGACAAAGTCCTTCAGAAAGTCTGATCAGTTATTTGTGTCATTTTCAGACGTTAAAAACATGTAAATCCATTATTAAGACTACTCATGAAGATGGTTGAAAGATTGCTCCTGCAGGAATAGACAAAGGAAATGCATTCCAGTCCCTGTTCAGATTAAGGCACATTCCACAAGGTCTGTGGCAACTTCCCAAGCCTTTTGGTTGAGAGTGTCTATTGAGGACATTTGTGCAGCAGCTACTTGGTCAAGCCCTCATACTTTCATTATGCATTATCAGTTGGATATCCTCTCCAGGAGCAGAAGTGCCTTTGGCTCTGCTATATTTCGGAATATCCTTCCATGAGGGCCACCCTGGGTTGTTGTAGCTGGGGATTCTGTCCCACACGTTAATGAATGAGTGAAGATTACAACATCAGATAAAGAAGTTATGCTCTTATAACAATTCATCTGTGTTGCCTATCTTCATTAACCTTCCCCCAATCCAAGACTTCAAGAGATCTAACTGGTATGTTCATAGGAACCACAGATGTTCTTTGTGTTTCACTGTTGCAGTCATCACACTTGGGTTATCCTGCCAGGGGTAGCCCTCAGTCGGCCCAAATACCAGAGGCTTAGTATTTGTGTCAGTTGCTGTCGCTTCAGGACTGACGTCAGGTTGTCAGGGGTATAAAAACAGGCAACAGATGCCATTACATCGGTCTTTCTTGCCGAGGAGGCAGAAGCAGTTTGCATGAGTGCCGGTCGGCCACTTCCTTTTTGTTTCTGAAATTGTATCATACTGAAGTCTTCTAAAAGTTAAGTACCCCATTGGGGATCCTTTTTTCTTGCTCTAACTGATGTCAGAAAAAGTTACAATTGTCTCGCCTGTGGAAAGCAAATACCACACTAAGATTTCCAGTCTTACTGCGTCACCTGTTTAGGCCCAGACCACAATGTACCTTGCTGTTGGTTTTGTACTTTGTTCAACGCCCGAACTATTAATCGTCAGGGCTTTATTGCAGCTAAATACTTTTGATGTTCATCGTGTTACACTGCTGCAGTCATTACACTTGAGTTATCCTGCCGTCAGGTGGTCCCGCAGTCGGCCAGAGTTCCAAAGTCTTGGTCTGGCGTCGGTTGCTGTCACCTCCTCCCTGACGTCAGTGCAACAGGGGTATAGCAGATGCAGCCAACGCCATTTTCTTCAGTCTTTCTTGCCACGCGGTGCCCGAAGCAGAAGCAGTTTGCAAGTGCCGGTCGGCCGACTCCTGAGATTTTCATTCCGAATCCAGAACCAAAGTCTTCTAAAAGAGCTAAGTACCCCATTGGGAAAACATTTTCTTGCCTCAGACCGATGTCAGTAAATGTTAATAACTGTATTTCTTGTGGGAAGCAAATACCTCATAAAGATTTCCACTCCTATTGTATTCCATGCCTAGGCCCTGACCACGAGGTCACTGGTTGTCTGTTTTGTGCTAGGTTTAACAAGCGCACTATTAAACGTCGGTTTGATTTTGCCCGTCATTATTTCGGTAGAAAATTCAATTACACCATGCCGTCGGAAATTCAGATGACCGCAATGCTTAAAAAGCGCAAGGACAAGGACAGGCATCCGAGGCCCAAAACTGATGACGAGGCCTCTTCTAGGCCGGTCGCTGGTTCTCCAGTTTTCAGTGAGGTGCCTATGCAGCCCCTGACCGCTTCCACAGAACCATAGACCACCTGCGACTCCCACATAGAGCTGGCTGGGTCTTCGGACGCACTTGGTGTTCAGCTTACCGATCCTAAACCTACAGAGGGAACCGAAGTAGCTGAGCAATCCACAGCTACAGAGGGTGTTTTCAGACCTACCCAGTTAACCATTAAAACCCTCTGTTAAGTCTAAGCCCCCCTTAAAAGCAAAGAAACCGACACAACGCTCTCCAGGACAGGCTTCCATGGGTAAGAAACAAATGCTAAAAATGGCCGAGGACCTAATCACCCTGATCAGGGGGGTCCCATCCCCCTCCTGATAAAAGGCCCAGACAGGATGCAGATTATGAATCTTCTGACCAGGTGTCCATTTCCTTAGACCTAGGATATTCTTTACCCCCTTATGAGAATTCTTATGCTGAGGAATCTATTCCATCAGCCTCTCCGCCTGAGGATTACTCCTTTGGGGAGACCTTACATACCATGAGGGAGCATTTCCATTGGGAAGGTCAGGATTACTCAGAATCCAAGAAAAGGCTCAGAGACTTCCTTTTATTGCCTCAACACAGACCCCTTGCTATCCTGCCAGTTTTAGACATTGTGGATAATGTGTACTCTGAATCCAGTTTGAACCCTGACTCCTTACCCCCAGCCCCAGTTAAACCTGATAGATATTAGAGTCCCTGACTCTCACAAATTTCTGTACAGAAGCCCTGTTGCTGACCCTGAAACTATTTCTCAGGGACACAAAGGGATTAAGGCCTCATCATCAAAAAACCCAGTTCCCTCTGACAGAGATTCCAGAGCATTAGACAGATGGGGAAAGAAGGTATATACGTCTGCAACTTTAGCAATGAGAGCTTTGAATTGCCAGTTTCACATGCTAAAATATCAGCAATTTTTAATGTCTCGGTTGAAACAAAAGATGCTTCCAGATTCAGATCCTCCTAACTTAAAAGAAATGCAGGATTTATTGCATGCAGCTGAACAAGTAGGAAACCATACTTTGCAATGTGGGTTTGATTCCTTAGAGGCCTCCTGTAGAGCAGCAGTTACAGGCTCTGTCATTAGAAGGCATGCTTGGTTAAAAGAACATACGTTACCAGATCATGTTAAGGTCAAATTATTGGATGCACCTCTGCAGCGGGATGTGTTGTTTGGATTTAAGGCAGAGGAGGTATTAAATAAGATGGAGGATAAGGCAAAATCTATGCAAACGGTGAAAGATTTCTTATAGGTTTAGCCTCCTCGTTTTAGCAGAAATTGGCCAACAGAGAATTGGTCCTTTCCAGTCACAGATAGACCTCAAGGGGGCAGATACAGACGTCCAAGAGGTAGAGGTCAGACACAAGGCCCTTACAGGCCTCGACAATGGGCCCCACCAGGCCAGAAAGAAGGGGAAGACAGGCCTCAACCTTATAAAAAAACAGCCTCAATGACTTTCCACTTCAGCTGCCAAACAGTTCTCTCTTGGCAGCCCCCTTAGGAGGAAAACTGGCACTTTTGTATCACAACTGGCATTGCATTACCAAAGACAAATGGGTTCTCAACGTTACAGGTTCCATTTTCACACCCTGCCAAGGCTAAAAGGAATGCCGAATCTGCCACCAAATCAATGGGCAGAGGCTCAAAAACAAATTACAGCACTCATGGACATGAGAGCTATTCAAAAGGTACCACCACAGGAACATGGACAAGGATTTTACTCAAGACTCTTTCTGGTTCCCAGAAAGGACAAAGCCTGGAGACCCATTCTGGACCTTTCTACACTAAACACTTACCTGGATGTTCCGAAATTCAAGATGTTGACACTACAGCAGCTTCTTCCCATGCTGGGCAAGAAAGCTTGGCTCGTGACTTTGGTCCTCAGAGGCATACCTGCATGTCCCTATGAGACAAAACTGCAGAAGATACCTCAGATTTCTAGCTGGTTCAATGCACTATCAATTCTCTGCACTGCCCTTTGGCTTATCTACTGCGCCCAGGGTCTTCACAAAGTGCTTGGCACCAGTAATTGCATTTTGCAGGCAAAAAGGAATTCAAATTTACCCATACCTGGACGACTGCCTGATTCAAGAAGAGAGCAAGGACATTCTACTAAAGCATCTGGCGTACGTAAAAAAGTTAAGTTGCTTGGGGTACACAGTAAACGAAAAGAAATCAAAACTAGTGCCCACACAACAGATAATATTCTTGGGTGCCAGCTTGAACACAATGGGGTACACAGTAAACGAAAAGAAATCAAAACTAGTGCCCACACAACAGATAATATTCTTGGGTGCCAGCTTGAACACAATGGCCCAGATGGCTTATCTCACGCCAGACAAGCAAGGACAACTGACTCAATATTTTCAATTAATGGCAACAAAGACCCAACTCCCTGCAAGAAAAATTCTGCAGGCCTTGGGCTACATGGCATCTTGCAAACTACTAATTCCATATGCCAGACTGCATATGAGGAAACTACAGTGGTACCTAAAGAGCGTATGGTCTCAACACTGTCTAAGTTTGGAAACAGTTATACCACTAATTCCTTGCCTACAACAGGAATTTCGATGGTGGGCACAAGCTTGTCACCTCAGCAAGGGACAGCCTTTCACTCAACCCACAGCCAGGCAGAAAGTGACAACAGATGCATCGGATTACGCCTGGGGAGCACACATGGTAGGAAAATGTATCCAGGGCGAGTGGCCCACAGAGCAAAGACATCTCCACATCAATCAAAAAGAGATGCTAGCTGTACAAAATGCTATTGTAGCTTTCAAGGACCTACTGCATCCAGGACATTTACTACTAAAGACAGACAACACCACAGTTATGTGGTACATAAACAAGCAAGGGGGCACACACTCCTACCCCCTCTGCAGACAAGCCATGACCTTGTGGAACACAGCTCTAAACTACCAAGTTCATCTGCAAGCACAATTCTTGCCAGGAGAGAAAAACACACTGGCAGATGACCTAAGCAGAAACATTATGGTCCCACACGAATGGGAACTGAACCCACAAATATTCAGAATGATAACACAAAAATGGTGGAGCCCGGACATAGATCTGTTTGCTTCCCCAAAGAACTGCCAATTACAGAAATTCTGCACAAGGAGCTACCATCCACAAGCATGGAAAGTGGATGCCCTCTCATTCAGCTGGAAAAAACTACAAGTATACGCTTTCCCTCCTTTACCTCTCCTTCCAAAGGTACTCATAAAAGCCAGGCAGGAAGAGCCAAAATGATCCTGATTGCACCAGACTGGCCACGCCAGCACTGGTACCCAATCTTAAAGAACTTAGCACAAGAACCACCCTGGATTTTACCTCAAATCCCACAGTTGCTGACACAGCACAACAATCAGATACTTCACAGCCAGCTAAAGACCTTAAGCCTAGCTGCATGGAAAATTCCCTAGTCAAGCAAGCAATGCCTCTCTCCAAAGCTGTTATAGATGTCATTCTGGAGGCCAGAAGGCCTAGCACCAGGAAAGCATACTCGGATAAATGGAAGAGATTCTGTGCCTGGAACCAAGTGCACAGCCTTGACCCTCTTGTCCCAAACATTCCTCAGATACTGCAATACTTAACTGAGATGCTGGGCAAGGGCCTCTCCTTTTCACCCATCAAGATCCACGTCTCAGCTATCTTTGTTCATTACAACATAGATCCATCAATTTTTTTCTCATCCTTTGCTCAAACAATACTTCAGAGGGGCTAAAAACATAAGACCACCCCGTAGAGCACCTATACCAACTTGGGACCTCAACTTTGTTTTGGAAAAATTAACTTTACCTCCTTTTGAGCCAGCTAACACAGCAGAATTAAAATACATCTCTTGGAAAACTGCTCTGCTACTGGCAATAACATCAGCACGAAGAGTTTCAGAATTACAGGCACTAATGGCAGTGGAACCTTTCCTCATCTTCCACCAGGACAGGGTGTCTTTAAGAACTAACCCTACGTTTATGCCAAAGTTGGTATCAAGTGTGGCTCTAAACCAAACAATTCACTTGCCAACTTTTTATCCAAAACCACAGAACAAAGGGGAGAGACTACTACATTCTTTGGACATTCACAGACAGCTACGCTTCTACTTGGACAAAACCAAAGCTTTCAGAAAATCTGAGTAATTATTGGTAGCATACACTGCAGGAGCACAGGGAAAAGCCATTTCAAAGCAGACTATTTCAAAATAGATAGGACACTGTATACGTTTCTGCTATACCCACCATGGGAAGCCTGTACCTAGCAGCATTAGATCTCACTCCACCAGGGCAACAGCTACTTTAACTGCCTACCTCAGAGGAGTACCTACCAAGGATATTTTGGAAGCAGCAACATGGAGTTCTGTGCATGCGCCCGAACTATTCATCGTCAGGGCTTTATTGCTGCTAAATACTTTTGTTCTTGATCTCCGTATTCCGAAATGGCTTCGGTAAGCCATATGACTACCGATCTTCCGAAAAACGTAAGGACAAAGACAGAGATAGACCGCACAGGTCCAAAACTGTTGACGCTTCCGTTAAGCTAGTCGCCAGTTCGCTGGTACTCAGTGAGGTGCTTTCGCAGCCCCTAATGCCAGCTTTGATGGATTCTCTGGGCTCTACCGAGACCCGTTTGGAGTCTGGTATGCCGCAAGAATCTTCTTTGACTATGGAACCTGTGGATGTCTCTACCTTGTATGAGTCGGGAGCTGCTGGGCAGGCACCGGTTTCTGAGGAAGATATTCTTCATGTTTCACTGTTGCAGTCATCACACTTGGGTTATCTGCCAGCAGGTAGCCCCCAGTCGGCCCGAATACCAGAGTCTTGGGATTTCTGCGTTGGTTGCTGTTGCCTCTTCCATTACGTCAGGTTGTCAGGGGTATAAAACATGCAGCCGACACCATTACATCAGCTTTTCTTGCCGAGCAGAGCCTGAAGAAGTTCACAGGTGCCGGTCGGCTGCTTCCTGAAATTTTTCGTTATTAGAATTTCAGACCTGAAGTCTTCTAAAGCTAAGTACCCTGTTAGAGATCCTTTTTTCTTGCTCTAACAGATGTCAGAAAAAGTTAACCATTGTCATGCCTGTGGAAAGCAAATACCTCACAGAGATGTTCATTCTTACTGCTTCACCTGTTTAGGCCCAGACCACGATGTTCCTTGCTGTCTGTTTTGTGCCCTGTTCAATGCCCGAACTATTCATCGTCTGGTTATCCTTGTCGCTAAATTTTTTCGCTGTCATTCTCCGTATTCCGAAATGGCTTTGATAAGCCATCCGACTACTGATCTTCCAAAAAAACGTAAGGATAAAGACAGACACAGACCGCATAGGTCCAAAACTGCCGACGATGCTTCCGTTAAGCTAGTCGCCAGTCCGCCAGTACTCTGGCGCTTTCGCAGCCCCTGATACCCGCTTCTACAGATTCGCAGGCCTCTACTGAGACCCATTCGGTGTCTGGCATGCCACGAGATGCTTATTAGACTATGGAACCTAAGGATGCCTCTACCTTGGAGGGGTCCGGAGCTGCTGTGCAGGCACCAGCTTTTGAGTGTGTATTCAGACCTTCCGGTGTTCATGTTAAACAGACTACTTCGTTTCAGACTAAAACTGCCGAATTTCTAAGGCCCAGAGTTCGCACTACTCCTAAGAAACTGACGACCAAAGCGCATTCTCAACCTCCCATACCACAGAAACAAATTCTTAGAATGGCTGAAGACCTTCTTACTTGGGGAAGCCAGCCTTCCCCCTCTAAAAGACAAAGAATTGATATTTCTTCTGATTCTTCAGACCATGAGTCAGATGACTCTGACCCCTCAGATTACCAGGACATACCCTTTCCTCCCTATGAGGATTCAGATGCAGAGGATGTTCGTGTTTCACTGTTGCAGTCATTACACTTGGGTTATCCTGCTGGCAGGCTATCCGCAGTCGGCCTGAATTCCAAAGTCTTGGTCCGGCATCTGTTGCTGTCACCTCTTCCTTGACGTCAGTGCGCCAGGGGTATAAAAGATGCAGCCGACACCATTTTCTTCAGTCTCTCTTGCCACGCGGTGCCCGAAGCAAAAGCAGTTCGCAAGTGCCGGTCGGCTGACTCCTGAGATTTTCAAAATTGAATTTCAAATCCGAAGTCTTCTATAAAGCTAAGTACCCCGTTGGGGAAACTTTTTTCTTGCTCCAGACCGATGTCAGAAAAAGTTAATTAACAGTTGTATTTCTTGTGGGAAGCAAATACCTCATAAGGATTTTCATTCTTACTGTATTCCTTGCCTAGGCCCTGACCACGATGTTGCTAGTTGTCGGTTTTGTGCTAGATTTAACCAACGCACTATTAAGCGTCGGTACGATTTTGCTTTTCATTACTTTGGCCGAAGGTTTAACTACATAATGCTTTCGGAACAACCGACGACTGGAATTCATAAAAAGCTCAAGGAAAAAGAAAAGGACAGGCATCTGAGGTCCAAAACCGACGACTAAGCCTCTTCTAGGCAAGTCGCCAGTTCTCAGTGAGGCGCTTTCGCAGCCCTTGACACCCGTTACCTCAGAGCCACAGGCCGCCTCCGACTCCCACATGGAGACAGCTAGGCCTCTGGATACTCAAGGTATTGGGCCTTCGGAAAATAATCCTTTGGAATTCTGGCCGACTGAGGGTAGCCTGCCAGCAGGATAACCCAAGAGTAATGACTGCAACAGTGAATACACTCTAACATCTACATTTATGGTAGGTACACAACTGTACTTTCTGGAAATTGTAGATGTCTTCTTGGAATCCAGACTTACCCCTGATACTTTGCCACCAGTTCCCAAAAAGCCTGACGGGTACTACAGAGTACCTGACTCTCTCAAATTTCTATTTAAAAATCCCAATACGGATCCAGAGACCATTTCCCAGGGACCTAAAGGTATTAAGGCTACTACAGCGAAAAACCCTACACCTTCAGACAGGGATTCTAGGGCTTTAGACAGATGGGGAAGAAGGTATATACCTCTGCAACTCTTGCCATCAGGGCTTTAAATTGCCAGATGTTATGTGATCCTATCTCGCCTACATTCTGACTGATGGGTTCGGAGCCGATCCCTCGGCTCCGACTCGGCACGCTTATGCCAAAGAGCAAAGTCTCTTATTGGCTGAGCTTATTATATCCCAGGATGCACCACTACCAGTTCCCCAGATCTCGTTTGCCGCTAACAAGTGAAGACGTGGTCTCGAGCTGGCTGAGCTAAGTAGTGATTAATTCACTAGTTTTTCTGTCAGGAATTTCTATTTTTCTTCAACAAAAGCTGTTTTAACAGCTATTCTTGTGTTTTGAGTGAGTTTGGTGGAATTTACTTAGTAAATTCTTGTGTTGTGAGTGTTGACTAGGAGTACCTCTAGTGTGTAAAGGCCCTTCCCGGTCTTTTTGATTGTAGGTGACTTCTGTTTTGTTAGGGATCTCGGATCCTTTATATTGTGGATAGTTTATCTTTCTTGTTAAAAAAAAAAAAAAAAAAAAAGATCAAAGAAGAGAGAATTTCTTAATAATTTACAGTGTTTGTACTGTGTTTTGGACTTTAATTCACCGGAATGTCTCAGGTACCTAGGCCTTCAGGCTTTAAAAAGTGCACCAAGTGCAACTTTAAAATGTCGATCACAGATGACCACTCTCTCTGTGTTTATTGTTTGGGTGCAAAGCATTTGCAGGAGTCCTGCAGCGTGTGTCACGCTTTTTCCTCGAGGGTCCTCCAAGAGAGGAAAAATAAGCTCATATTAAAAGGTCTTGTAAAACCCTCCTTCGAAGAAGCTTTAGCATCCTCTCCTTCTCCCGCTAAAGAAAGGGCGTTGGCTCACCAGTCCGTCGGATCCGACCGCCAAAAGGCATAGGCAGGCTTCTCCTTCGCTCCAAGGACTTCGGAGCCGAGGGCGAACGGTCTGCCTCGATGCCACCAGTCTCGACTCCTCTGGCTTCGAGCCGATGGCTGGGGCATCGAGGCGGGTCGCCGCCGGCTCCACTGGTCTTGGAGCCGACAAAGGTTGTCCGCTCAGACACTTCCTCCTCGGCGCCAAGTCCTCCTCGGCACCGATGGAAACTAGTGGGTATTCCTTCGCCGATAGTCATCGAAGTCGCCGGAGCCGGTCCCCTAGCCCCTTGTGGCCGTTGGAGAGGCCATCTCGAACCCGTTCAGTATCCTCTAGGTCATCGAGGATGTCAGATTCGGACATAGACAGGGTGCTCCAAAGACTGTTCCAGTCCCCAGTCTTTCAAAAATTTGTTTCGCTCCGACCCAGTTGGCTTCGGAGCCGATGGCCCATGCCCATGTCATTGCTATTCCTCCTCCGACCACTCCGCCGGAGCAGGTGCTGTTGGAGCCGGTGGAGATCTTAGGGTCGGCTCACCCTTACTCCAACCCGGCCTTCGGGTCCGAGTTTGGTACACGGACTTCTTCGGCTGGACCTGGGGGTGATGTTTCAGGACCTATGCTGTCGGTTCCGAGCCTCCCTCTCGGTGCTTCGCCAAGGGACTTCCGTCTGCTATCATGGCTCGGGACCGGACACTCCCAGGATTCTGGGGTCCGGCTTTCAGAGCTATGAGGAGTGCCTTGGCCAAGTCTTCTTCGCCATCTCTCCGGCTTTACCGGCACCTTCCCTGGGCGTGGAGACTGGGTCTTTGGCAGTTCCCTGTCCTTAGGCAGCGGAGCCCTGGGCCTGAGGTTACCCCCATTGGGGTTCCCCTCCTCCTGAGGGTTCTTCGGAGTTGTCTTCAGAGGAACCCCCAAGGAAGAGATCGTGCAAGAGGAAGCACGTGGACTCCCCCGAGTCTATTACATCGGACACTGATCTTGATGATGGGGGGGGGTCCCCGGTCGTCCTCGGATGATGTCTCATTTGCAGACATCTTAGAGATCCTCAAACAACGAGGCGGCTGGATATCCAAACCCCCCTCTGCTGATGAGTCAGTGCTCCTCAAGGCCTTGGGCTCAGCCCTCCGCCTCCTGGGTGTCTCCGCCCTTTGACGAGCTCCTGGATTTAGTTTGTCGGTGGGCGTGGGAACATCCAGATACCGTGGAACCAGTCCCTTCTCGTCCTAACAAATTTTTGTCTGCCCCACCCGAGAAGGAGTTCCTCACTAAAGGCGTGGCTGTAGATGCCATGGTGGTGGCATCTGCTACACAACAGGACGTGGCAGAGGCTTCAACGTCCGTCCATCCTCCTAATAAGGAGTCTAGGAGCATGGACCGACGGAAGCGTACCCTGACTTCAGCGGCCTTTACTTTAAGGTCCCTGAATTATTTGGCACATTTTACCAGGCTTCAGAGGGATCTGGTCAAGGAGCTGTCAGATTCCTCTCAGGTAACCTACCTGAGCAGCTAGCCCAGTCGGTTAGCTCTCAGTTGGCTATCCTTGCTTCAATTTCTAACTCGTCCATGAGGCTCATTTCAGATGCGCGAAGGGCGGTAGAGCGGCAGGCACAGGCGTGGCTCACGGAGACAAGCCTGGCTCCGCTTGTGTCGTTTTATGGAGGCCTTCAAGTCTTCCTTCGCCGACGCTCCCTTTGATGGGTCCTCTTTATTTGGACCCAAGGTTAAAGACACTCTTACCCGCTGTGAGCAAGAAGGAAAAACTTTATCTGCCGAGGTGCACGTTATTCCACTCCCTTCGGCCTTATCCCAAGGCTAAAGGAGGAGGGAAGATGTGGTTCCATAAATCACGTAAGTTTTTCCATCAACAGCAGGAAGATTCCCTTCCAGAGGCAGAGGACGGGAAATTTTTCTGGGAGACGCCGTCCCAGAGGCGGCAGAGGGCCCCGCAATTCTGGAGACCATGAGTCCTTTCGTGGCTCTTCAGCCTCCCACACTTCATGAGGGATTGCCCGGCTGTGCTGCTCGAGCCAGTCGGGTGCCGCTTTGCCAAGCACCTAAAAGCCTGGGAGTCAATCACTCAGGACAGATGGGTGCTTCGGATTATTGCCGGAGGTTACACCATCCCTTCACACACTCACCCCCACCATCCAAAAATCCCGGACCCACCACCCAGTCAAAGGGAAATTGCAGCCGCAGAAGCTTTAAAGCTGCTAGAAAAGGAGTCATCCAACCGGTCCCCACAGACCAGATCGGATCCGAAATTACTCAAGGTTCTTTTTAGTGCCAAAAAAGACAGGGGACCTGAGACCAATATTGGATCTCAGCAGACTAAACCAATCCGTCACGAAATCCAAATTCAATGGTCACGTTACAATCCATTCTCCCATTGTTGGAGAAGGATGTTTGGATGTGCTCCATAGATCTCAAGGACGCCTATTATCACATACCGATACATCGGGCGCCCAGGAAGTATCTGCGCTTCAGCCTGGGAGACGGTCATTTCCAATTTTGTGCTCTGCCCTTTGGTCTCACCACAGCCCCAGGGTGTTCACCAAATGTTTGGCAGTAGTAACGGCTCACCTGAGGAGTCTTGGGTTCCAAGTGTTTCCCTATCTGGACGACTGGCTCCTGACTGCCACCACCAGTCATCTACTAATGGACAACCTCAAAGCCACCATCTCCCTGGGTGCTACCCTGGGAATTACATTCAATTGGTCAAAGTCTGTCTTGCTGCCCTCTCAGCATAAGGTTCATAGGAGCAGAGATAGACTCAAAATTGATGCTGCGTTTTCTTCCTACCGAAAGGATCCAAACTTTACAAGGCCAAGTTCAAGCCCTGATTTCAAGATCCAAGGCCCCAGCCAGGATGGTCCTACAAGTTTTAGGTTCGATGTCTGCCACGGTTCTTCTAGTTCCTCTGGCAAGATTGCACATGAGGATTCTTCAGTGGCTATTATCGACTCAATGGTCCTTTCAGGATCTTCCCCTCAATCACCCCATTATGATTACAGAAACATGCAAACGGGACCTTCGCTGGTGGCTTCAAACATCCAATCTAAATCAGGGAAGTCCTTTTGTTATTCCCTCTCCAGTGGTCACCCTGACGACAGATGCCTCCCAGACAGGGTGGGGGGGGGGCATTGTCTGGGCAGGTTAGTTCAGGGCTCCTGGCTTCCAGACTAAACTTTTCTCCACATCAATGTATTGGAGATGAGGGCTGTACTTCTGTCCCTACAGGCCTTACACAACTTTCTCCCTCGGGGCATAATCGCCATCCACACAGACAACATGTCGGTGGTCTGGTATCTAAACAAACAAGGAGGGACCAGATCTTACCCCCTTTGCAGAGAGGCCATGAGGGTGTGGGAATGGGCTGTAGCTACCAGCCGTTTCTTGGTAGCGACTCACATTCCGGGGAAATCAAATATATTGGCAGACAGATTAAGCAGGACAATTCTCTCTCCTCACGAGTGGTCCCTAAACGAAACAGTAGCAGCTCAGGTTTTCAGGAGATGGGGGACGCCGTGCTGCGACCTGTTTGCAACACCACAAAACACAAAGTGCAAAAGGTTCTTCTCCTTGACTCCACATCAGGGGGAAGCAGCTATGGATGCTCTAGCACAACCTTGGCCAACAGGGCTACTTTATGCCTTTCCTCAGATTCCACTTCTCTCCAAAGTCATTCAGAAAGCTTCTCAATTGGGGTCCAAAATGATACTGATTGCTCCGCACTGGCCTCGTCAGGTATGGTTTCCCTACCTGAAGAAACATGCGGTGGACGATCCTTGGACTTTAGATCTAACTCCGGATCTGCTAATTCATCAGTCGGGACGACAACATCAGTCCCTTCACTCCTTGAAGTTGACAGCTTGGCTCCTCCACTTCCGACTTTAGTTAGAAATCACACATTAGACCCGGAAGTTATTCACATTTTATCTTCGGCCCACAAACCCACCACTAAAAAATTGTACCTCAGTAAGTGGAAGAGGTTTGCTATCTGGGCTCAACTCAGGGGCTTAGATCCTATCACTGCTCCGATCCCAGAGGTTTTGAAATTCTTAACATCCCTGTTTAATCAAGGATCTTCTGTCTCTACTATTAAAGTCCAACTAGCGGCTATCTCTAAATTTCACGAATCCATGGATCCTCCATTGATGAGCAGCAGATTATGCAAAACTTTCATTAAAGGTGCGGGCCTGTTAAGACCCCCAGTTTTTCATCCTGCGCCTCCGTGGGATCTTGATTTGGTGCTTCGTGCATTAACATCTTCCCTTTCGAACCGGCTGCTACATGTGAGTTAAAATATCTGTCTTGGAAAACTGCCTTCTTAGTTGCAATTACCTCTGCAAGAAGAGTTTCAGAGCTTCAAGCCCTATCTATCAAACCACCGCTTGATTTTTCACAAGGATAGAGTATCACTTAGGCCTAATCCATCTTTTGTCCCAAAGGTCTGTTCTAATCTCTGTCTCCAACAATCTCTAGAGCTACCAGTTTTCTTTCCAAAATTCTCCAATGAAGCAGAATACACTCTCCATAAATTGGATGTTCACAGGCAATTGCGCTTCTATTTAGACAGGACTCAGCAAATTCAGAATCAGACCAGTTGTTTGTGTCCTTCTCAGACAATAAATTGGGTAAAACCATCACAAAAGCTACTATCTCCAAATGGATCAGAGATTGTATAACTCAGGCTTATTCCTCTTCGAATAAGCAACTTACATCATCTATCAAAGCTCACTCTACCAGAGCTATGGCGACTTCTATAGCTTTTCATTCCAAGCTCGCTATTTCTGAGATTTGTGCTGCTACTTGGTCCAATCCACACTTTCATTTCCCACTATAAATTGGATGTGGCATCTAAAGGGCGAGCATCATTTGGTTCCACGGTACTCAGGAGTGTTTTCCAGTGAGCCACCCAGGATTCAGGTGCTAGGGACGCTGTCTCATCAGTCAGAATGTAGGCGAGATAGGATCACATAACATCTTTTAGTTATGTACTCACCATAACTTCAGATGTTTGGGATCCATCTCGCCTACATTCCTAATACCCACCATCCTTCCCCCTGCCTTGGAGATCAGAAGAGATTGAACGGTTTGAGTTCTACTGTTTTTATCTTGTTTCATCTGACGATGTTATATAATCAGTGCGTGCATGTGTGCATGTATGCGGACAAACTAGATCTGGGGGACTGGTAGTGGTGCATCCTGGGATATAATAAGCTCAGCCAATAAGAGACTTCGCTCTTTGGCATAAGCGTGCCGAGTCGGAGCCGAGGGATCGGCTCCGAACCCATCAGTCAGAATGTAGGCGAGATGGATCCCAAACATCTGAAGTTATGGTGAGTACATAACTAAAAGTTTCACATGTTGAAGTACCAGCAGCATATTATGGAACTAATTAAACAAAATATGTTGATTCCTGATTGTGCAGAAAGTAAAGATTTGCAAGAGTTAATGCAGTCTACCAACCAAGTTGGAAAACATACTTTGCAGTGTGGTTTTGATGCCTTAGAAGCATCATGCAGGGATGCTGTCAGTGGGTCTGTTTTTAGAAGGCATGCTTGGCTGAAGGAACAAATCTTGCCAGACCACGTCAAAGCAAAATTACTAGATGCTCCATTAAACCAAGAACATTTGGCACTAAAGCAGAAGAAGTTCTTAAAAAGCTGGAGGAAAAAGCTAAATCTATGCAAACTGTTAAGGATTTCCTACAGGTACATCCACATAGATTCAGAAGGCTTTGGCCTTCAAAAAAGCTTGTCCTTTCCAGTTCCTCCCAGACCTTTTCAGTCCAAACCCAGGGGTAGCAGACCCCCCAAGTCTACAGTCTCAGGGTATGCACAGATCTAAACAATGGAGCGCCCCCACCTCAAAAACAGGGAGTGGTAAGCCACCCTTTTATGGAAAAAGTTCACAATGACTTGTCCTTCATCCTTCCCAGCAATTCTCACGTACTTACACCCCTAGGAGAAAAACTCGCCCTGCATGCAAAAAACTGGGAGTACATTACCCAGGACAGATGGGTCTTAAACATTGTATCCCAGGGATACATATTCTACTTCCACTCGCTGCCAACCCCAAGTATATTGCGAGACCTACCCCCAAACCAATCGGCAGAGGCCCTAAAGCAAGTATTTTCTCTTCTCAGTATCAGGGCTATTCAATCTGTTCCAACAGAGCAAAGGGGACTGGATTTCTACTCCCGACTTTTTCTGGTGTCCAGAAAAGAAATCTCTTGGCGCCCTGTCCTGGATCTGTCAATTCTCAACACCTTCCTGGTGGTACCAAAATTCAAAATGCTAACTCTTCAACAGCTGCTTCCTATGCTAGCCAAGGACTCCTGGCTGGTCACCCTAGACTTTTAAAGGAAGCTTATCTGCACATCCCCATAAGTGAATCTTGAAGGAAATGTCTACGTTTCAGGGCAGGCTCTATGCACTGTCAGTTCTCTGCACTTTCCTTTGGCTTATCTACTGCGCCCAGGGTATTCAGAAAATGCCTGGCTCCAGCCATTGCATACTGCAGGCAGAGAAAAATTCAAATTTACCCATACTTGGACGATTGCCTAATTCAGGCGGACAGTCAGGAATTGCTATTTCAACACCTGATATTTGTAAAGAGACTCCCAACTTCTCTTGGGTATACCATCAACGAAAAGAAATTACATCTGGTACCCAGCCAAAAAATTGTATTCCTGGGAGCAAGCTTGAACACAACTTCCCAGATGGCATTCCTCACTCCAGAAAAACAGGTTTGTTTGACAAACTACTGGCCACCCAAACTCCACTATTTGCTAGAAAAATACTGCAAGCCCTAGGGTTCATGGCCTCATGCATTCTCCTAATTCCATATGCAAGACTGCATGTGAGGAAACTTCAGTGATACTTAAAAAGTCTCTTACATCATCATTCTCAGGACCTAAAAACAGTGATTCCCATCATTCCTTGCCTAAGGACAGAGTTCTTTTGGTGGGCAGAGGCCTGCTACCACTACGAGGGGCTCCCTTTCACTCAACCACCCACCACCTAAACCCTTACAACAGACTCATCAGACTATGCATGGGGGGCTCACATGGCAGGCAAATGCATTCAAGGCAAATGGATCCCAAGACAAATGCACCTGCATATCAATCAAAAAGAAATGTTAGCTGTACAGAATGCACTGCTGCCTTCAAATACCTTATCCTTCCAGGACAACTCTTGATAAAGACGGATAACACCACAGTTATGTGGTATGTAAACAAGCAGGGGGGAACTCATTCCTACCCACTCTGCAGGTTCGCCATGGCTGTGTGGAACACAGCCTTGAGCAGTCAAGTGCACCTGCAAGCTCAATTCCTGCCAGGCAAACAGAATTCACTGGCAGACAACTTGAGCAGAAATCTGATGGACCCACACAATTGGAACCCAACTCATTCAGGGTTCTAATCCACAGGTGGGTACACCAGAGGTGGACCTCTTTGCTTCACCCTAGAACCATCAGTTGAGCATATTTTGCACCAGAACTCCCCACAGCCAAGCATGGAAAGTGGATGTCCTGTCCTTTACATGGGAAAACCTCTCTATCTATGCTTTTCCCCCTCTGCCCCTCCTCTCGAAAGTACTACTCAAGATCAAACAGGACAGGCCAAGGACAATCCTGATTCCACTAGACTGGTCATGCCAGCACTGGTACCCACTTTTACGCAGTCTGACAGCAGTGCCACTCTGGCACCTGCATCAGACCCCTTCCCTGCTGTCCCAGCAGGAGGGCCAGACTTTGCACCCACAGCTGCAAACCCTGAACCTAGCAGCCTGGCTCATTCCATGAATACATCACCAGCAGCCCACCGCAAACAGGTGCTGGATGTCATCCTTGAGGCCAGGAGGCCTAATACTAGGAAATCATATTCAGAAAAATGGAAAAGATACTGTTCTTGGAGCCAGTCTCAGGGAAAGGACACAACCATGCCCACCTTACCTCAAGTCCTAGATTATCTAGCAGAACTGCTCCACAAAGGCCTATCTTTCTCTTTTAACAGTCATGCCTCTGCCATCTCAGCTCATTACAATACTGAGCCCACCCCTCTTCTCTCACCCTCTGGTCAAACAGTTCTTGAGAGAAGGTAACAATCTAAAACCCCCGACGAGAGCTCCCACGCCAGCCTGGGACCTTAACTTTGTACTAGAGAAGCTCACTCTTCCTCCCTTTGAGCCTGCTGCTACAGCAAAGTTAAAATTCCTCTCTTGGAAAACAGCCTTACTTCTAGCCATCACTTCAGCAAGAAGAGTGTCTGAGTTGCAGACCCTTAAGGCTGTGGAACCCTTCATTATCTTCCATGTGGTCAGGGTTTCCCTCAGGACTAACCCATCATTTATGCCCAAGGTGGTATCCAGTGTGGCTTTAATCCAATCTATCCATTTACAAACCTTTTTTCCCTAATCCTCAGAATAAAGAGGAAATTATTCTGCACTCCTTGGACGTGCACAGGCAGCTGAGATTCTACCTTGACAGGACTAAACCTTTCAGAAAATCTGACCAGCTGCTAGTCAGCTTTGCTACAGAGGCAGAGGGCAAGGCCATTTCAAAGCAAACCATCTCCAAATGGATAGCACACCGCATCCATTTCTGCTACAAACACCATGGAAAACCTACCCCACAGGGAATCAGAACCCATTCCACTAGGGAGACCTCTACAGCCTTTCTCAGGTGAGTCCCTACCAAGGACATCCTGGAATCTGTAACCTGGAGTTCTGTACACATCTTCACCAAGCATTACCACTTGCCTATCTTTCCTAAATCCAGAGCTGGATTTGCTACTGCAGTGTTGCAAGGCCTGCTAGCCAGCCCTAATACTTCTTGACTGGCTCCACCTTTCATCAGCTTTGGGAATCAACCCAAGTGTGATGACTGCAGCAGTGAAACACGAAGAACATAGTACTGTTGTGTACACTTACCATAAATGTAGATGTTCAAGTGTATTCACTGTTGCAGTCCTGTTCTTTGTGTTTCACTGTTGCAGTCATTACATTTGGGGGTAATCTGCTGGCAGGTTGCCCTCAGTCGGCCTGATTAACAAAGTCTTGGGTCCTGCGTCGGTTGCTGTCCCTTCTTCCATGACATCAGATCATCAGGGGTATAAAACATGCAGCCGACGCCATTACATCAGTCTTTCTTGCTGCGCGGTGCCTGAAGCAGAAGCAGTTCACAAGTGACTGTCGGCCGACTCCTGAAATTTTCGTTTTCGAGTTTTAGAACCAAAGTCTTCAATTAAAAGCTTAGTACCCCGTTGGGGAAACTTTTTCTTGCTCCTTACCGATGTCAGTGAAAGTTAATAATTGCATTACTTGTGGGAAGCAAATACTTCATAAGGATTTTCATTTGTACTGTAGTCCTTGCCTAGGCCCTGACCACAGCGTGCCTTGCTGTCGGTTTTGTGCTAAATTTAATCAAAGTACGATTAAACGACTGTATATTTTTTGCTTCTGAATATTTTGGCTCAAGATTTAACTATCCAGAAATGTCATCTGTTAGCAATCAGACTACCGCAATACCTAAAAAACGCAAAGAAAAAGACCGCTGAGGTCCAAAACCGACGACTATGTTTCTCCTACGCCAGTCGCCGGTTCGCCGGTACTCAGGGAGGTGCTTTCGCAGCCCCTGATGCCCACTACTTTTGATTCGCAGGCCTCTACTGAGACCCATTCAGAGTCTGGTATGCCGTGCAATGCTTCAAGTATTGAACCCGCAGATGTCTCTCCCTTGGATGGGTCCGGAGCCGCTGAGCAGGCACCGGATTCTGAGGGTGTTTTCAGGCCTAAAGGTTTGTATATTAAACTGATGCCATCATCAAAAACAAGGCCAAAATCTACTTCTGTGTTTAAAAAAAATGATGCATGGGCCACGTGTACAGGCCTCAATGCCTAAAAAACAAATGATCAAAACGGCTGAGGATTTAATTACCTTGATCAGGGGTTCCCAACCCTCTCCTGCTAAGAGGCCTAGGCAAGACACTGATTATGAATCTTCAGATCAGGTTTCTATTTCTTCTGATTCTTCTTCTGATCAGGAATTTTCTATACCTACTTATGAGGACTCTGATGCAGAAGAATCTATCCCTTCTGCTTCTCCTCCAGAGGATTTCTCTTTTGGAGAAATTTTACATACCTTAAGGGAACATTTTCATTGGGAGAGTCAGGATTTTTCAAAATCCAAAAAGAGGCTTAGGGATTTCCTTCTTCCTCGGCATAGGTCTTTGGCTATACCTTCTGTTTTAGACATTGTTGATGATGTTTTCTCAAAATCCAGAAGGACTCCTGATTCCGTGCCTCCAGCTCTTAGTAAGCCAGACAGATATTACAGGGTTCCTGACTCCCACAAGTTTCTTTTCAAAAATCCTACTGCTGACCCTGAAACAATCTCTCAGGGTCCCAAGGGTGTTGATTCTTATACTGCTAAAAATCCTACCCCTTCTGATAGAGATTACAGGGCGCTGGATAGATGGGGTAAGAAGGTTTATACGTCTGCAACCCTGGCAATCAGGGCTTTAAACTGTAAACTAAGCAGAAATCTTATGGACCCACACGAATGGAAACTGGATCCAGAAATCTTCAGCATGTTGACACGAAAGTGGGGAACCCAGACCCAGATCTTTTTGCCTCTCCCCAAAACTATCAGACAAATTCTGCACAAGAATTCATCACAAAAAAGCTTGGAAAGTGGATATACTATCCTTCAGCTGGAAAAACCTATCAGTCTATGCCTTTCCTCCTCTGCACTCCAAGGTTTTACTAAAAGTCAGGAAAAACCAAAAATGATTCTGATTGCTCCAGACTGGCCTCGCCAACACTGGTACCCACTTCTAAGGAATATGTCACACCTTTCTCCATGGTACTTGCCTCAGACACTTCCACTATTGTCTCAGCAGAACTATCAAATTCTGCACACTCAGCTCCAAACTGAATCTTGCAGCATGGCAAATCAACTAATTTCACCAGTCACATATTACAGTAAACCTGTGATTGATGTCATTTTGGAGGCTAGAAGGCCTAGTACTAGAAAATCTTATGCTGATAAATGGATGAGATTCTGTGCCTGGAACCAAGCACAAGAAATAAACACAGCAATGCCCAGTATTCCTCAGATTCTGCAATATTTAACCGAGATGCTTCACAAGGGCCTATCTTTTTCTTCTACAAAAATCCATGCCTCTGCCTATCTCGGCTCATTACAACACATAGCCTCCTCTGTTTTCTCATCCCCTGCTAAAGCAGTACCTCAGAGGGGCCAAAAATTTGAGACCTGCCAGGAGAGCACCAACTCCTGCATGGGACCTCAATTTTGTGCTGGAAAAACTCACCCTACCTCCTTTTGAACCAGCTGCTACTGCAGACATAAAATGTATTTTTTGGAAGACGGCCTTTCTATTAGCAGTCACTTCAGCTAGAAGGATTTCAGAACTACAGGCTCTCATGGCAGTGGAGCCTTTCATTATCTTTTATCCGGACAGGGTGGCCCTCAGGACCAATCCATCCTTTATGCCTAAGGTGTGGTATCCAGTGTGGCTCTTAACCAGACCATTCATCTTCCAACTTTTTTCCCAAATCCGCAGAACAAAGGGGAGCAGATTCTGCATTCATTGGATGTACACAGACAACTAAGATTCTGCTTAAACAGGAGAAAAGCTCTAAGAAAGTCTGAGCATCTACTGGTGGCATTTGCTGCAGGGGCAGAGGGGAAGGCTATTTCAAAACAGACTATTTCAAAATGGATAAGCCATTGTATTCGTTTCTGCTACATGCACCATGGTAAACCTGTCCCCAAGGGGATCAGATCCCATTCCACCAGGGCTGCATCTTCTTCTGCAGCTTTTCTCAGAGGGGATCCTACCAGAGACATTCTAGAAGCTGCTACTTGGAGCTCAGTTCATACATTCACCAAACATTACCATTTACCTCTCTTTTCTAAATCCAGGCCAGGCTTTACCACTGCTGTCCTGCAGGGCCTTATAGCTGCTCCTAATGCTGTATAGTTCCATCCTCCCATCCATAGCTTTGGGATTCTACCCAAATGTAATGACTGCAACAGTGAAACACTAAGAACATTAGTACAGTTGTGTACACTTACCATAAATGTAGATGTTTGAGTGTATTTACTGTTGCAGTCCGGGTTACCCACCTGCCCAGCCCCCTTATTTTTCTCGTATTATACCTTTTCTTTCCTTCACTATGCTCAAAAACCAAACCTTTTTGGTGTATTTGCTTTTAAGTTGGAGGTAAATTTTTTGTGTTCTGTATATAAATATATATATATATATATATATATATATATATATATATATATATATATATATATATATATAAATTTTTGCTCCCCATTTGGGGTGCACCTGACATCTAGGGCAAGAAAAACTGAATAAAATGGCGTCTGCTGCATGTTTTATACCACTGATGACCTGACGTCATGGAAGAGGAGACAGCAACTGACACAGGACCCAAGACTTTGTTATTCAGGCAGACTGAGGGCAACCTGCCAGCAGATTACCCTAATGTAATGACTACAACAGTGAATACACTCTAACATCTACATTTCTGGTAAGGGTACACAACTGTACTTCCTTTCCAGCCCTTCAAGGCCATCTCAAACTGCGCCCAGGGGAAACAGACCCCTCTAGATTACAGTCTCAGGATATGCCGAGATTTAAGCAATGGAGTGCCTCCACTTCTAAAACAGGGAGTGCTAAGCTACCCCTTTACGGAAAGAATTCACAATGACTTCTCAATTCCACTCCTCACCTCTGCCCAATTGCTCGTGCCCCTAGAAGGAAAACTTGCCCACCATGCAAAAAATTAGACCTCCATCACCAACGACCAATGGGTCCTCAACATAGTATCCCAGGGGTACAGATTTTATTTCCACACACTGCCAACCCCAAAAGGGTTCCCAGACCTTCCTCCAAACCAGTGGGCAGAGGCACAAAACGAGTTTCATTCTTTGCTGTCCATAAGGGCAATTCAACCTATTCCTGCAGAACAGATATGCCAAGGTTTTTATTCCAGACTTTTCCTGGTACCCAGAAAAGAGGGCATCTGGCACCCAATCCTAAATCTATCTATTCTAAACATCTTCCTGGTAGTACCAAAATACAAAATGCTCACCCTACAGCAGCTTCTCCTTATGCTGACCAAAGATGCCTGGTTAGCCACCCTAGACCTAAAGGAGCCCTACCTCTGCATCCCAGTCAGGGACTCCTGCAGGAAATATCTACATTTCAGGGCAGGATCTATGCATTATCACTTCTCTGCACTTCCCTTTGGTTTATCCACTGCTCCCAGAGTTTTCACAAAATGCCTGGCTCCAGCCATTGCCTATTGCAGACAGAAAAAGATTCAAATTTACCCTTACTTGGACAATTGCCTGGTTCAGGCAGACAGTCAGGAAAAGCTGTTGCAGCACCTGACATTTGTAAAGGACCTTCTAACCTCTCTGGGGTACATTGTCAATGAAAAGAATTCCAAACTAGTCCCAAGTCAAATTGTATTCCTGGGAACAAGCTTGGACACCATCCCAGATGGCATTCCGTACTCCAGAACCCAGCTATCCGCTAGGAAAATCCTGCAGGCTCTAGGTTTCACGGCCTCCTGCATTCTGCTAATTCCATATGCCAGACTGCATATGAGAAAACTTCACTGGTACTTAAAAAGTCTTTGGTGCCAACATTCTCAAGACCAGGAAACTATCATACCTATAATACCTTGTCTAACGAAAGAGTTTCTTTTGTAGGCAGCAGCATGCAACCACAACAAGAGACTGTCCTTTACACAACCCCATGCTGCCCAGACCCTAACCACAAACGCATCAGAGTATGCCTGAGGTGCACATCTCGACGGCAGGTGCATTCAGGGCCACTGGAGCACAAACCAAATTCATCTGCACGTCAACCATAAAGAGATGCTAGCTGTTCAGCACGATCTGACAGCTTTCAGATCCCTACTCTCACTGGGGCCCCTTGTAATAAAAACTGACAAGACCATAGTGATGTGGTACATCAACATGCAGGGGGGAACCCATTCTTATTCACCCTGCAGGGTAGCCATGACCCTGTGGAACACTGCCTCAGCCACGCATATTCACCTGCAAGCACAATTCCTACCAGGCAAACAAAACTCTCTAACGGACAACTTAAGCAGAAATCTCCTAGACCCACACGAGTGGCATTTAGGCCACAACACCTTCAGCCTTCTGACCCAGAAATGGGGTACCCCGAAGGTGGACCTCTTTGCCTCCCCCTCTACAACCACCAACTCTGCAAATTCTGCACCAGGTTACCTCACAGCAATGCCTGGAAAGTGGATGTCCTATTCTTCCAGTGGGCAAACCTTTCAGTCTATGCATTTCCCCCTCTGCTTCTTAAGAGTACTACTCAAGATAATGCAGGAAAAACCAAGGGCAATCCTGATTGCCCCAGACTGGCCACGGCAACACTGGTACCCACTACTGTGCAGTCTGTCACCGGTGCCACCATGGCACCTACCTCAGATCCCTACCCTCCTGACTCAGCAGGAGGGGCAGATCTGGCATCTACAATTGCAGACCCTGAACCTTGCAGCCTGGCTTATTCCTTAAATTCACCTCCACTGGCCAGCCTAAGCAAGGAGGTACTGGATGTCATATGTGAATCCAGACAACCCAGTACAAGGAAATCCTATGCTAAGTAGAAAAGTTACTGTTCCTGGATTCACTCTAAAGCAGCAGATACAGCACAACCCTCCTTACCTCTCATCTTGGATTACCCAGTAGACCTACTCCACAGAGGACTGTCCTTCTCTTTCATTAAGATCCATGCCTCTGCAATCTCTGCTCATTACAGCACTGAGCCACCTCTCTTCTCTCACCCTGTCATCAAACAGTTCCTGAGAGAGGCTAACAACTTAAGGTCACCAAGACGAGCCCTCACCCCTGCTTGGGACCTTACATTTCTGTTGGAAAAGCTCACGCTACCCCCCTTTGAGCCTGCGGCGTCAGCAGTTAAAATTCCCCTCTTGGAAAACAGCCTTGCCTCTGGCCATCACTTTAGCTAGAAGAGTGTCTGTGCTACAAGCACTTATGGCTGTGGAAGCCTTCATTATTTTTCATGCCGACAGGGTCCCCCTCAGGACAAACCCCACTTTTATGCCTAAAGTGGTGTCCAGTGTGGCTCTCAACCAGTCTATCCATTTTGCCCACCTTTTTCCCTAATCCGCAAAGTAAGGGGGAAAGGATCCTGTACTCTTTAGATGTGCACAGACAGCTCAGATTCTTCCTGGGTAGGACTAAGCCCTTCAGGAAATCTGACCAATTACTAGTCAGCCTTGCACCAGGGGCAGAGGGCAAGGCCATATCAAAACAAACAGTCTCGAAATGGATAGCACACTGTATCAATTTTTGCTACAAACACCATGGGTTAACCACCCCCGCAGGGGGTTCAACCTCTACAGCCTTTCTCAGAGGAGTCCATACCAGGGACATTCTGAAAGCTGCTACTTGGAGTTCATACCTTCACCAAGCATTACCCCCTGCCTATCTTTTCCAAATCCAGAGTGGGCTTTGCAACAGCAGTCCTGCAGGGCATACTAGCCAGCTCAAACTCTTCTTGTTGCAGTCCTGGTTTCCCACCCTCCAGCCCCCTTGTGTCTCTTTTTCTAACCCCTTACAGGGCTACTGGTATTTGTTTTTTACTGGTGGTGTTTTTCCACCATAACTTAGTTCCCTATTTGGGGGCTCCTGACATTTGGGGCAAGGAAAACTGATTTAATGGTGTCAGCTGCCTGTTTTTATACTCCTGACGACCTGAAGTCAGTCCTGAAGCGACACCAACTGACGCAGAAATACTAAGCCTCTGGTATTTGGGCTGACTGAGGGCTACCCCTGGCAGGATAACCCAAGTGTGATGACTGCAACAGTGAATACACTCAACATCTACATTTATGGTAAGTGTACACAACTGTACTTACTTTACTGAGCTCCTGATGTTCTCGTGCTTACTTTCTTCTGACTTTGTTGGTCTATTCGTTAACCATTGATGGCTGTTATTGCAAACTCGATCTGAGGTAATCTGGAGGAGTGGGGAATTATGAGTAGGAGGGAGGAGCTTGAGTTTGGAACCTTTAGCTTGTAAAGAAGCCAGTTGGTTCCAGGGGTCTAAACCGAGAGCCACAGGTTAATTAAAGGTAAGACAACACAGATGGAATGTTATGGTAAGAATATTACTTCTTTTTCAATCTTATCCACATAAGACAAAAACCTTCAAAAAAAAAAAAAATCTTCACCTAACTTACAAAATATGCTGAAAAAATACAGCATTCATTTGCCATATCAGCATGGCTTCCGGGCTGGCCATAGTACCAGAACAGCACTAAACATCCTCATCAATGATTTTCTCATTAGCACGAATGATTAACTTTTAACAGGTACTATCTTCACGGACTTGACAAAAGACTTTTGACTTGGTGGATCATCATCACTTTTTAAACACCCGTATCTGTGCTCTCTTCCTTGGTTCAGAAATTTCCTGTAGCAGAAGACTTTGAAGTCAAAATTGGATCCTCAGTCTTTCCTTCCTCTACCCTAATCAAAGGAGTACATCCAGGGGAAGCCTTTGGCCAATTGGTGCCCTAGGCAAAAGGGATTCACAGTGCCTCATCCTGGTCTCCCAAACCATCCAGATTGTTTTTTTTTTCTTCATTTTTCTCACATTTTGTCTTACTCTTTAGTTTTGCCTACATTCATTCAATCCATTTTAAAGAAACCATGTCTTTACTACAAAGGAAAATAAACACACCTGAAACGTGCCCCTGCTAGAGTTGGCACCCTAGGGGACCTCCTAGTTGGCCTATGCCTAAGGATGACTATGAGTACTTGAAGAATCCATCTTATCCTCTTAGAAATCAGCCTCCCACTACTGAATATCATTTTATACAAAGAAGACATGTTCATCTAAAGTGCTGGTCTTTCCCCTTCCACCATCAAAAAAGAACATAAACAAGACCTTTACTTTTCTCAAAATAGTTTATACGCGTGTCTGAATGGCTATATAGCTAATCGAACCAGCAGGTCAACCTCTGAGTTTAACATGGATCTTAAAAGATTTTTGTTTTTCCAGAATGGTGCAAAAGATTCTCCTTTACAGTCATAAAAATGACATTGTGGCTCTTGGTGGTTGTTCAAATGAGATTCTCCTTTATTGTGCAATCTTTTCAGAAAACCTAACTTCTGAACAGATCACACAGTAAAGGAGAATCTTGTTTGAAGAAAAATAACCAAGATTCATCGTGTCATCTTTGATTGTACAGGAGAATCTTTTGCAGCATTTTGGAAAAATAAAAATCTTTTATGGTGTTCTTCATGTTTCACTGTTGTCATCACACTTGGGTTATCCTGCCAGAGATAGCCCTCAGCCGGCCTGAATACCAGAGGCTTAGTATTTCTGCATTGGTTGCTGTCGCTCCAGGACTGACGTCAGGTTATCAGTGGTATAAAAACAGGCAGCCGACACCATTACATCAGTCTTTCTTGCCGAGGAGCCCGAAGCAGAAGCAGTTTGCACGAGTGCAGGTCGGCCGCTACCTGAGTTTTTCGTTTCCGGAATTGAAGTTGAATTCTTCTAAAGCTAAGTACCCCATTGGGGATCCTTTTTCCTTGCTCTGATGTCAGAAAAAGTTAGCAATTGTCTCGCCTGTGGAAAGCAAATACCACACAGAGATTTCCAGTCTTACTGCATCACCTGTTTAGGCCCAGATCATGACGTCCCTCGTTACCTGTTTTGTGCTTTGTTCAATGCCCGAACTATTCGTCATCGGGTCCTTATTGTAGCTAATTACTTTTGCTCTCGATTTCCGTATTCTGAAATGGCTTCGGTAAGCCATCTGATTTGTGCTTAAAATGGCGGAAGACCTTATCATGCTGATTAGGGGCAGCCAGTCTTCTCCTGCTAAAAGAAAGAGAGACTTGTCCCCAGCACCGTTATCTGACCAAGAGTCTGACTCTGAGGTTTCTGATTATGAAGACATGCCCTTATCTGCTTGTGGATTCAGATGTAGAGCAATCCATTCCTTCTGCCTCTCCTCTGAGGATTTTTCTTTTGGTGGAGCCCTACATACTTTGAGAGAGCACATTCTTTGTGAATGCCAGGATTACCCTCAGTCCAAAAAGAGACTCAGGGAATTTTTAGATTTACCTCAGCACAGGCCCTTAGCTATACCCCCTGTCCTGGATGTTGTGGATGATGTTTTTATTGAATCCAGTCTAACCCCGGATACTTTAACTCCTGCTCCCAGGAAACCTGACGGGTATTAGAGACCTTGAGTCTCTCGAATTCCTTTTCAAGAATCCTACTGCTTATCCAGATGTCATCTCCCAAGGGCTTAAAGGAGTAAAAGCAACTACAGCTAAGAATCCCACCCTCTCGGACAAGGATTCTCGAGCCTTCAACAGATTGGGTAAAAAGTATATACTTTTGCAACTCTTGCCATTAGTGTATTGAATTGTCAATTCTACATGCTTAAATAAAAGTAACATACCATGGAACTCATTAAGCAAAAATTGTCTGCCTTCCCTGACTGTGCAGAAAATAAAGACTTACAGGAAAGTATGCATTCTGCAAGCCAAATCAGTAAGCATACCCTGCAATGTGGGTTTGATGCCCTAGAAGTATCCTGCAGGGCAGCAGTCACAGGTTCTGTACTTCGAAGGCATGCTTGGCTTAAGGAACAGATCTTGCCAGATCATGTCAAATCAAAATTATTGGACACACCTCTTAACAAAGACAATCTGTTTAGCACCAAAGCAGAAGAGGTTTTAAAAAAAGATGGAAGAAAAAGCTAAATCTATGCAGACAGTTAGACTTTGTGCAAGTTCAGCCTCCAAGATTCAGTACTCATTGTACCTCAAAACATTGGTTCTTTCCTGCCCCCTCAAGGCCACCTCAGACAGGACCTAGGAGTAAGATATCCCCCAGACAGCAGTCTCAGGGTATGCATAGATCTAAACAATGGAGTGCCTCCACTTCTAAACTAGGGAGTGCTAAGCCACCCCTTTACGGGAAGAATTCCCAATGACTTATCAACTCCTTCTCTCACCTCTGCCCTTCTGTCCATGCCACTAGGAGGAATACTTGCCTCTCATGCAGAAAACTGGGCCTCCATCACCAACGACCGATGGGTCCTTAACATTGTGTCACAGGGGTACAAATTTTATTTCCACACTTTGCCAACCCCAAAGGGATTCCCAGATCTTCCTCCAAACCAGTGGGCAGAGGCACAAATGTACCCTTACTTGGATGACTGCTTGATTCAGGCAGACAGTCAGGAAAAGCTGTTACAGCAACTGACATTTGTAAAGGACCTACTAACCTCACCGGGGTACATTATCAAAGAGAAAAAATCCAAACTTGTCCCCAGTCAAAAAATTGTATTCCTGGGAGCAAGCTTGGACGGGGCATCCCAGATGGCATTTCTAACTCCAGAAAACAAGTCTGTCTGACAGGCTACTTCTCTCAACTGGCACCAGAACCCATTTATCTGCAAGGAAAATCCTGTAAGCTCTAGGGTTCATGGCCTCCTGCATTCTACTAATTCCATATGCCAGACTGCACATGAGAAAACTTCAGTGGTACTTAAAAAAGCCTTTGGTGTCGACATTCACAGGACCTGGAAACTATTATACCTAAGATACCCTATCTAAGGAAAGATTTTCTTTGGTGGGCAGCAGCATGCAACCACAACAAGGGACTTTCCTTTTCACAACCCCACGCCGCCCAGACCCTAACCACAAACTCATAAGATTATGCCTGGGGTGCTCACCTGGATGCAGGTGCATTCGGGGCCATTAGAGCCCAAACCAAATTTATCTGCACATCAGCCAAAAAGAGATGCTAGCTGTTCAGCACTGACAGCTTTCAGTCCCCTGCTCTCTCCAGGGCTTCTACTTATCAAAACCGACAACACCGCAGTAATGCGATACATCAACAAGCAGGTGGGAACCCACTCCTACCCTCTCTGCAGGCTAGCCATGACACTTTAGAGCATGGCTTCAGCCATGCATATTCATCTGCAAGCTTAGTTCCTGCCAGGCAACCAAAACTCTCTGGCAGACAACTTAAGCAGAAATCTCCTAGACCCACACAAGTGGCAAACCACAACACCTTCAACCTTGTGACCCAAAAATGGGGTACCCCGAAGGTGGACCTATTTGCCTCCCCCTACAACCATGAGTTCAACAAATTCTGCACTAGGGAACCTCACAGTAAGGCCTGGAAACTGGATGCCTTATCCTTCCAGTGGGCAAACCTCTCAATCTGTGCATTTCTCCCTCTACCTCTTTTGACCAGAGTATCACTCAAAATAAGGGAGGAAAGACCAAGGGCAATCCTGATTGATCCAGACTGGCCACGCCAACACTGGTACCCATTACTGCGCAGTCTGTCCCCATTGCCTTCATGGCACCTACTCCAAATTCCAACTCTCCTGACTCAGCAGGATGAAAAGATATTCTTAGTGTTTCACTGTTGCAGTCATCACATTTGGGTTATCTGCCTGCAGGTAACCCTCAGTTGGCCCGAATAACAGAGTCTTGGGATTTCTGCGTTGGATGGTGTCGCTTCTTCCATGACGTCAGGTCTTCAGGAGTATAAAACAGGCAACCGATGCCATTACATCAGTCTTTCTTGCCGAGGAGGAGCCTGAAGCAGAAACCGTTCGCAAGTGCCGATTGGCTGCTACCTCAGATTTTCGTTTTTCAGTTTCAAACCTGAAGTCTTCTAAAGCTAAGTACCCCGTTGGAGATTCTTTTTTCTTGCTCTAACTGATGTCAGAAAAAGTTAACAATAGTCTTGCCTGTGGAAAGCAAATACCTCACAGAGATTTTCATTCTTACTGTGTCACCTGTTTAGGCCCAGACCATGACGTCCCTCGCTGTCAGTTTTGTGCCTTGTTTAACGCCCGAACCATTCATCGTTGGGATATTTTTGTTGCTAGGGTCTTCCGCTGTCATTCTCCGTATTCTGAAATGGCTTCGGTATGCCATCCGACTACCGATCTTCCGAAAAAGCGTAAAGATAAAGACAGAGACAGACCGCATAGGTCAAAAACTGCCGACGACGCTTCCATTAAGCTAGTCGCCAGTCAGCCTGTACTCAGTGAGCGCTTTTGCAGCCCCTGATTCCCACTTCCACAGATGCGCGTGTGCTGAGACCCATTCGGAGTCCGTTATGCTGCGAGATGTTTCTATGACTATGCAAGCTGCAGATGTCTCTACCTTGGATGGGTCCAGAGCCGCTGTGCAGGCACCGACTTCTGAGGGTGTATTCCGACCTGCCGATATTCATATTAAACCGACAACTTTGTTTTTAGCTAAAACTACTGAGTTTCTAAGGACAAGGGTATGCACTGCACCTAGAAAATCGACCAAAGCACATGTTCAAGCTCCCATGCCTCAAAAACAAATGCTTAGAATGGCTGAAGACCGTATCACCCTAATTATGGGAAGCCAGCCTTCCCCTGCTAAGAGACCAAGAATTGAGTTTCTTTCTGATTCTACAGACCAGGAGTCCGATGACTCTGATACTTCTGATTACCAGAATATACCCTTATCTACCTTTGAGGATTTAGATGCAGAGGAGTCCATTCCCTCTGCCTCCCCTCCAGAGAATTTTTCTTTTGGTGAAACATTGCATACTTTTAGAGAGCTTTTCCGCTGGGAATGCCAGGATTATCCTCAGTCCAAAAAGAGACCTAGAGAAATTTTACAGTTGCCTCAGCACAGGCCCCTAGCTATACCTCCTGTCCTGGATGTTGTAGATGATGTCTTCATGGAATCCATTCTTACTCCAGGCACTTTACCACCGGCCCCTAGAAAACCTGACAGGTACTACAGAGTTACCTGATTCTCACAAATTTCTTGAGTCCTACTGCGGATCCAGAGACCATTTCCCAGGAGCCTAAAGGTATTAAGGCTATTAAAGCCAAACCCTTCTCCGGGGATTCCAGAGCTTTAGACAGATGGAGTTGGAAGGTATATACCTCTGCAACTCTTGCCAACAGGGCATTGAATTGCCAGTTTCTTATGTTTAAGTACCAGCAACATATGGAACATTTAAACAAAAAATTGTGTTACTTCCAGATTGTGCAGAAGATAAAGATCTCCAAGATTTAATGCATTCTGCAAACCAAGTTAGTAAGCATACTTTGCAGTGTGGTTTTGATGCCCTCAAAGCATCTTGCAGGGCTGCAGTCACTGGGTCTATACTGAGAAGACATGCTTTGTTGAGGGAACAAACCTTGCCAGACCATGTCAAATCAAAATTACTAGACGCTCCTTTAAATCAGGACTGTTTATTTGGCACCAAAGCAGAAGATGTTCTTAAAAAGATGGAAGAAAAAGCTAAATCTATGCAAACTGTTAAATAATTCTTACAAGTGCAGCCAGCTAGATTCAGTAGGCATTGGCTTACAAAAAACTGGTTCTTTCAAGCTCTTTCCAGGCCTTCAGTCCAAACCCAGGGGAACCAGACCACCAAGACTACAGTCTCAGAGTATGCAGAGATCTAAACAATGGAGTGCTCCCACCTCAAAAACAGGGAGTGGCAAGCCATCCCCTTATGGAAAAAGTTCACAATGATTTGTCAGTTATCCTTCCCAGCCCTGCCCATCAACTTGCGCCCCTAGTATGAAAACTTGCCCTTCATGCCAAAAACTGGATGTCCATTACTCAGGACCGATGCGTTCTAAACATTGCATCTCAGGGGTACAGTTTCTACTTCCATTACCTGCCAACCCCAAGCAGGTTTCCAGACCTTCCACCAAATCAGTGGCCAGAGGCTCAAAAGCATGTACATTCCCTGCTTAATATCAGGGCCATTCAGTCTGTTCCAGTAGAACAAAGAGGACAGGCTTTCTACTCCAGACAGTTCCTGGCCCAGAAAAGGGGGCTGTTGGTGCCCAATCCTGGATCTATCAATTCTCAACACCTTTCTGGTAGTCCCAAAATTCAAAATGCTAACCCTGCAACAGCTTCTCCCTATGCTAGCCAAGGATGCATGGTTAGTTACCTTAGAATTAAAAGAAGCCTATCTGCACATCCCCATAAGGGAGTCTTGTAGGAAACATCTCCACTTCAGGACAGGCTCTATGCACCATCAGTTGTCTGCACTTCCCTTTGGCTTATCTACTGCTCCCAGAGTATTCACAAAGTGCCTAGCTCCAGCCATTGCATACTGCAGGCAGAGAAATATCCAAATTTTCCCATACTTGGATGATTGGGTGATTCAGGCGGACAGTCAGGAATTACTACTTTAACACCTGACATTTGTAAAAAGCCTCCTATCTTCATTGGGTTACAGCATCAATGAAAAGAAATCACATCCGGTGCCCAGTCAAAAAATTGTATTCCTGGGAGCAAGCTTGAACACAACTTCCCAGATGGCCTTTTTCACTCCAGAAGAACAGCTGCTTCAAACACATGGCCACCAAAACCCAGCTATTTGCAAGGAAAATACTGCAAGCCCTAGGGTTCATGGCCTTATGCATTCTGCTAATTCCATATGCAAGACTGCATATGAGGAAACTTCAGTGGTACTTAGAAAGTCTTGGTGCCAACATTCTTAGGACCTGGAAACAGTCATTCCGATCATTCCTTGTCTAAGGGCAGAGTTCCTTTGGTGGGCAGAAGCATGCAACCACTACAAGGGACTGCCTTTTACACAACCCCATGCCACCCAAATCCTGAATACAGACGCATCAGACTATGCATGGGGTGCTCACATGGCAGGCAAATGCATTCAGGGAAAGTGGAGCCCAGGATAAATTCTCCTGCACATCAGTAAAAAAAGTTAGCTGTACAGAATGCTCTGACAGTCTTCAAATACCTAATCCTTCCAGGACAGCTGCTGCTAAAAACCGACAACACCACAGTTATGTGGTACACAAACAAGCAGGGAGAGCTCATTCTTACCCATTCTGCAGGTTAGCCATGGCCCTGTGGAACACAGCCTTGAGCAACCAAGTGCATCTGCAAGCTCAGTTCCTGTCAGGCAAACAAAATTCACTGGCACAAGACTTAAGCAGAAATCTCCTGGACCCACATGAGTGGAAATTGGAGCCCAACACTTTCAGCCTTCTTATCCAGTGGTGGGGGACACTGGAGGTGGACCTCTTTGCCTCCCCTGAGAACCACCAGTTGAGCAAATTTTGCACCAGGAACCCTCACAGCAGGGCCTGGAAGGTGGATGCCTTATCTTTCAAATGGGAAAGCCTCTCAATTTCTGCCTTTCTCCCTCTGCCCTTCCTCTCAAAGGTATTACTCGAGATCAGACAGGACAGCCCAAGGGCAATTCTTATTGGCCACGCCAGCACTGGTACCCACTGTTACACAGTCTGACAACAGTGCCACCCTGTCACCTTCATCAGGCACCTTCACTGCTGTCTCAGCAGGAGGGACAGATTTTGCATCTACAGCTGCAAACCCTAAACCTTGCAGCCTGGCTTATCCCCTGAATACTCCACCAGTAACGCTCAGCAAGCAGGTGCTGGACGTCATTCTTGAGGCCAGAAGGCCTAGTACTAGAAAATCCTATGCTGAAAAGTGGAAAAGGTATTGCTCTTGGAGTCTGTCTCAAGGTAAGGACACAGCTGTGTGCCCTCCTTAACTCAAATCCTTGATTACCTAGCAGAGCTACTCTTCAGAGGCCTATCCTTCTCCTCCATTAAGATTTATGCCTCTGCCATCTCAGCTCATTATAATACTGAGCCACCTCTATTCTCTCACCCTCTCATCAAACAGTTTCTGAGAGGAGCTAACAAACTAAGGCACCCTACGAGAGCACCCATCCCTGCCTGGGACCATAACTTTGTACTGGAAAAGCTCATGCCCCCCCTTTTGAAGCTGCGGCTTCAGCAGAGTTAAAGTTCCTTTCTTGGAAGGCAGCCTTGCTTTTAGCCATAACCTCAGCTAGAAGAGTGTTGGTTACAGACACTAATGGCTGTGGAACACTTCAATGTTCTTCATCTCACATTGCTGCAGTCCTTACACTTGGGTAGTCCGCTGTCCTCGGTCGGCCCGAATATCAAAGTATAAGGCTGACGTCGGTCAAGGCGCATTTGACTGACATCAGGACGTCAGGGTACAAATGCGCATGACCGACGTCATATTCTCAGTCTTTTTTGCCGCATGGTCCGATGCAGAAGCAGTATTGCAAGTGCCGGTTGGCGTTCTGAAATTTTTCGATTCCGGAGTTTCAGACCGAGTCAAAGTTGGCTAAGTACCCCGTTGGGGAATATTTTAGTTTTTTCTTGCCTCCGTGGTTTACCGGATGTCAGAAAAAGTGAATAATTGTATTTCTTGTGGGAAACAGATACCGCATAGAGACTATCATACTTTGTGTATTCCTTGTTTAGGGCCTGAGCACGACGTTGTTGGCTGTCGCTCTTGTGCTAGATTTCATAAGCGCACTATAAAGAGGAGATTAGATTGTGCCAGGTTAGTCTTTGGGAAGCGGTGCAATTATAAAATGCCGTCGGATGCTCCGCCCGCTTCTTCGAAGAAGCGCAAGGACAAAGCAGTGAAGCCTAGGCTAGAAGAACCGTCCGTACCGGACGCCGGTTCTTTAGAGGTGTCGGTGGAGCCGGTGGTTCCACTGGAGGTTTCTTTGGGTTCCCAGGGAGAGACCTTGTTATTGCAGGATGTGGCCTCTCAGGAGGCAGGTCAGGGTGATGGGGCTTCTCAGGTTACTATACTCCCCTCCCTGCCTAGGGTGGTTAGGCCCTCTCCTTCTGTTTCCAAGGCTTCTCCTAGAGGCAGGCCAGGTTTAGCTTCAGTTGGTGTCACCCCTAGTTCTTCTGGAACTGTGCCCAAGAAGCATATGCTTAAAATGGCAGAAGATTTGATTACTCTGATTAGGGGTTCTTTGCCCCCTCCTGATAAGAGACCTAGGGTGGAGCCTGAGCTAGGGAGTTTTGAGCAGGCTTCGGATGTTTCAGAGTCTTGGGCTGAAGACTTGCAGGAGTACTCTCCTTATTCTGATTCTGATGTGGATGATTCTACTCCTTCTGCTTCTCCTCCTGAGGATTTTTCTTTTCAGAAACTCTTGATTCCACGAGCGAGCATTTTAAGTGGGAAGGTCAGGACTTCTCTGATTCCAGGAAAAGGCTTAGGAATTTTGTTTTACCCCAGCATAGGCCTTTGGCTATACCTCCTGTTTTGGATGTAGTGGAGGATGTTTTACAGAGGCTTCTCTTAATCCTGATTCTTTGCCTCCTGCTCCTGTTAAACCGGATAGGTATTACAGGGTGCCTGAAGTTCATAAGTATCTTTTTAAGAGTCCTAGGGCAGACCCAGAAACTGTTAGCCAGGGGCCTAAAGGTGTTAAGGCTTCTGTTGTCAAGAATCCGGTTCCTGCAGATAAAGAAGCCAGGGCCTTGGATAGATGGGGAAAGAAAGTTTATACTTCTTCCACTCTAGCTATGAGGGCTTTGAATTGCCAGTTTCACATGTTAAAATACCAAAACTATCTCCTTTCGCAGTTGAAGTCTAAGGTTGATGCTCTAGCGGAAGGTATTGATTGTAAAGAGTTACGAGATTTAGTACATGTTTCTGAACAGGTGGGTAAGCATTCTTTGCAATGTGGTTTTGATGCTGTACAGGCCTCGTCTAGGGTGGCTGCCACTGGGTCAGTTCTTCGCAGGCACGCCTGGCTGAGGGATCAAAATTTATCTGACCATGTTAAAACTAGGATTTTAGATGCTCCTTTACAATCTGATGTGTTGTTTGGTTCTCCTGTTGAGGCAGTTTTGAAGAAAATGGAAGACAAGGCTAAGTCTATGCAGACTGTTAAAGATTTTTTGCAGGTTCAGCCTCCAAAGTTTAGTAGAAATTGGCCTGCTAAAGGGTGGACGTATCCTTCTTATGATTCACAGTCTAGGGGTAGATCTAGACGTGGTAGGGGCAGAGCTCAGGGCTCTTTCAGGCCTAGAACAGGGAGATGTCCTTCATGGATGCATCTGCAGTCATAACAAGTGGGTTATCCTGTCGTCAGGCAGCCCTGCAGTCGGCCGGATTCCAAAGTCCGGGTCCGGCTTCGGCTGATGTCGCACTCCTCCCGACGTCATCTCTGTTGGTCTTCGGGTATAAAAGCATCAGCCGACGCCATTTTCCTCAGTCTTTCTTGCCGCGTGGCGCCCGAAGCAGAAGCTGTTCGCAAGTGCCGGTCGGTCGGATCCAGAGATTACTTCTACCGAATACTACTTCGAAGACTTCTAAAGCTAAGTACCCCGTTGGGGACTCTTTCTTGCCTCAGCCGATGTCAGAAAAAGTTAACAATTGTTTAACCTGTGGGAAACAAATACCTCATAAAGATTTCCACTCATACTGTCTGCCTTGTTTAGGCCCAGCCCACGACGTAGCAGCCTGTTCGGCCTGTGCTTCTTTTAACCGACGAACGCTTAGGCGTCGGTCGGAGTTTGCAGAACAGTTTTTCGGTACTGATTTTGCGTACATTATGCCGTCGGATCCTCCGACTACCCCCAAAAAACGCAAAGATAAAGACCGACACTCGCGGTCCGCGGTTTCGGCGAAACCATGGTAAAGCAAACATGAGTGTCTCGGTTAGGGCCGAAACCCAGAACTGCTCAAAGTACAGCTGAACCTATTCTAACAACTGAGGCCCCTGCTACAACTCTTGAATCGACCTCAGAAATTTTACCCACTACGGTGGTTGACTTATCAGACACCATCCCTTGGATGTCTCTACCCCAGCACGTGGTGCTGCTAGGCCTCCAGCTGCCATGTCCATTAAGGCCTTCGCCAGGGCTAAAGCAGCCAAGACTACTAAATCAGTGCCTGTTAAACCCCCACATCCAGGCCCTCTTCTAGTTCTCAAATGCTTTCTTTGGCAGAAGATTTAATTTCCTTAATTAGAGGATCTCAACCTCACCCAGACAGGGCCTCTCAGCCCCCTGAGAAGAGACCTAGGGCAGAGCCTCCTGAGCCAGTTTCTACTGATGATTCTGCTGATGAATCAGACATAACTGATCAGCCTGAGGCTCCCTTCTCCAATTTTGAAGATTCGGATGCTGAAGAATCCATTCCAGCTGCTTCCCCACCAGAAGAATTCTCCTTTGGGGAAACCTTGCATGCCATGCGAGAACAGTTCCAATGGCAGCAACAGGATTTTTCAGACTCCAGAAAAGACTTAGGACCTTTCTGCACCTCCCACAGCACAGGCCCTTAGCTATACCTCCTGTTCTCTCTGTGGTGGATGATGCTTTCAATGATGTTTGCTCCGCTCCAGATTCTTTACCCCAGCCCCTGCCAAACCAGACAGATTTTACAGGGTGCCAGATACTCATCACCACCTTTACAAGGCCCCACTTGCAGACCCAGAAACTATATCCCAGGGTCCCAAGGCAGTAGCCGCGACCACAGCTAAAAACCCTATTCCTTCTGAAAGGGAAGCAAGGTCACTAGACAGATGGGGTAAAAGGTCTACACTTCAGCTACTCTCTCAGCTAGAGCTTTAAACTGTCAGTTTCACATGATACAATACCAAGAGTTTATGCTTGATCAGTTAACTAAAAACTAACCACTGATGAATCTCTTGATAAGAAATATGTATTAGAGATGGTAAATAACATACAACAGGTTAGCAACCACTCCTTAAAATGTGGCTATGATGCACTGGAGGCTTCATTTAGATCAGCCATGACAGGCACAGTGATAAGAAGGCATGCATGGCTAAAGGAACAAGCTTTACCGGATCATGTTAAAGCTAAGTTGCTAGATGCTCCTATGGACAAGACAAGTCTGTTTGGTACACCTGCCCAGCAGGTTATGAAGAAAATGGAAGAAAAGGCAAAATCTGTTCAAACTGTTAAAGATTTCTTGCAGGTTCAACCCCCAAGGTTTAGCAGGAACTGGCCTGCCAAAAATTGGTCCTTTCCTGACTCCACAAAATTTCAAAGGGGTAGAAATAGGCGTTCCAGAGGCAGAAACCAATCCAGAGGAGGTGCCTACAGAGGGCGACAGTGGCAAGGTAACAACAGAGGCACAGACACAGCCACTGCCACTACATCAGCACAACCGCAGTGACTTAATCCTAAATCCGCCTACCAGGGAACAAATAGCAGCCCCTCTAGGCGGAAAGTTAACCTTATTTTCAAAGAACTGGCACTACATAACAAAAGACAAGTGGATTTTACAAACCATAGATCAAGGTTACGGTTTCACTTCCACACTTTACCAGTCAAAGAGGAATGCCAAATCTACCTCCAAATCAAAAACAGAGGCTCTACGCCAGATAATGGAGTTAGCAAACATAAGAGCTGTGGAAAGAGTGCCAACAGCAGAACAAGGAAAGGGTTCTACTCCAGACTATTCCTAGTTCCAAGAAAGGAAAAAGTTGGAGACCAATTCTCGACCTGTCCACCTTAAATACATACATCATTGTCCCAAAATTCAAAATGCTGACCCTACAGCAACTTCTTCCCATGCTGGGCAAGGAGTCTTGGCTGGTAACTCTAGATCTCAAGGAGGCATACCTGCACGTCCCCATTCGACCAATCTGCAGAAGATACCTCAGATTTCTTGCAGGATCAGAGCACTATCAATTCTCAGCATTGCCCTTTGGCTTATCTACTGCCCAGAGTATTCACAAAATGCCTGGCATCAGTAATCGCCCATTGCAGACTACAGGAATTCAAATTTACCCATACCTGGACGACTGCCTGCTACAAGGGGACAACAAAAGCAAGCTGACAACAGATTTACAAAGGGTCATTTACTTGCTACAAGGACTGGGATACACAGTCAACTTACAAAAGTCAAGACTGATACCATCCCAAACAAGGACTTTCTTGGGCGCGGAATTGGACACAGTACAACAAATGGCATTCCTGACTACAGAAAAACAAATAGAACTTCCTCTTTACTTCTTGGCACTAACAAAACTGAACAAGTTAACAGCAAGAAAAGTTCTACAGGCCTTGGGCTTCATGGCATCATGCATAATCTTGGTCCCATTTGCCAGACTACATATGAGGAAACTACAGTGGTACCTAAAGAATTTATGGTCCCAACACAGACACAGTCTAGAAACAGAAATCCCACTAATTCCATGCTTAAAACAGGAGTTCCTATGGTGGGCTCAGGCATGCCAGTCAAACCCAGGCCTACCCTTTCGCAGATGTCAACCAAGCCAGACCATCACAACAGATGCTTCAGACCTAGGATGGGGGGCCCACATGCTGGACAAATGCGTGCAAGGATTGTGGACACAGGATCAACTTCACCTGCACATCAATCTAAAAGAAATGCTGGCAGTAAAACTGGCAATCCAAAAGTTCAAACCATTTCTCAAAGAGGGCCAGTTGATGATAAGGACAGACAACACCACAGTCATGTGGTACATCAACAAACAGGGAGGCACTCATTCATACCCCCTATGCAGAATGACCTTGGAGCTGTGGACCCTGGCACTCAGCTACAACATTCAGTTGCAGGCAATATTTGTACCAGGGAAAGACAATACTCTGGCAGACATATTAAGCAGAACCACTTCGGATGCCCACGAATGGAAGCTGCACCCGGACATCTTCAAGACCATCTCGAAGAAATGGGGAATGCCACAGATAGACCTATTTGCATCACCTCTCAATTACCAGCTCAAAAAATTCTGCACAAGGACATTCCACCCACTAGCATGGAAAGTGGACTCACTCTCCTTCAACTGGAAAGGCCTAACAGCATATGCATTCCCACCTCTTCCTTTGATACACAAGGTACTGCTAAAAATAAGGGAAGAACGTCCAAGGATAATCCTGATAGCTCCAAACTGGCCAAGACAACACTGGTACCCACTACTGAAGAGCATGTCTCGGAACAATATGTGGCCAATACCACTGATGCCTTTGATGTTAACTCAGAACAACTACAGCATCATACATCCAAACCTAAAAACGCTGCAACTGACTGCATGGAACATCACATAGCAGCAGCTAATCCAGAACTTTCCCAAAGAGTTAAAGACATTATTCTTGAAGCACGCAGACCTTCAACAAGAAGGAACTATGCTGGAAAATGGAAAAGGTTTGTCATTTGGAGTACGGAAAGAGGAAAAGATGTGTCAAACATAGATATGCCTAACATTCTGGAGTATCTGGCCGAACTTCTTCATTCAGGCCTGTCCTACTCCTCCATCAAGATACATGCATCAGCTATTTCAGCAGAATACAGCTTTGATCCACCTGTTTTTCGCACCCTTTGCTCAGGCAGTTCCTCAGAGGAATCAAGAATGTAAAACCTCCAAGGAAACCACCATTACCAGCTTGGGATTTAAACTTTGTGCTAGAAAAGTTGACACTATCACCCTTTGAACCAGCAGCAACAGCAGACCTACAACACCTGTCATGGAAAACTGCTTTCCTACTGGCAATTACTTCAGCAAGGAGGGTTTCAGAACTACAGGCCTTAATGGCAGTGCAACCCTTCCTAATCTTCCACCAAGATAGAGTGTCCTTGAGGACTAATCCTACATTTATGCCCAAGGTGGTATCCAGAGTGTCTTTAAACCAGGCAATCCACCTACCTACCTTCTTTCCCAACCCACAAAACAGAGGGAAAGAATACTGCATACCTTGGATGTACATAGACAGCTACGCTACTACTTGGACAGAACAAAAATAGCAGAAAGACTGACCAACTCTTTGTAGCCTATGCAACAGGAAGGGAAGGAAAAGCTATTTCCAAACAGACAATCTCCAAATGGATAGGAAATTGCATACGATACTGTTACTCCTTCCATGGAAAACCAATTCCACAGAACATAAGACCTCATTCTACAAGGGCAACAGCCACTACCACAGCCTTCTTACGAGGAGTGGCAACCAAAGACATTATTGAGGCGGCTACTTGGACCTCCGTGCATACATTTGCCAAGCATTATAATTTGCCTCTTTATTCCAGATCCCGAGCAGGGTTTGCCACTGCTGTACTGCAAGGGATCCTAAACACACCATAATCTACTTTTATCCTCCTCCCCTAGTTGGCTATGGTATTCTACCCACTTGTTATGACTGCAGATGCATCCATGAAGGACATAGTACAGTTTTGTACCTACCATAAATGTAGATGTCCGAACTGGATAGCATCTGCAGTCAGGATTACCCTCCCTCCTTCCCCTCTGTGGTACTCCTAGGGTGTTTACCCTCCTAATGGCTAGCTTTTGGGGGGGGAGTCTTTTATGGTGTATTTGTTTGTATATATGTACATATATGCTTATTGCTGTGTTTACCTCTATCTATTTGGAAACATTGGCATCTATCCAAATTTTAGCCTGCAAGAGGGCTACTGGCATCTGGGGCAAGAAACACTGAGGAAAATGGCGTCGGCTGATGCTTTTATACCCGAAGACCAACAGAGATGACGTCGGGAGGAGTGCGACATCAGCCGAAGCCGGACCCGGACTTTGGAATCCGGCCGACTGCAGGGCTGCCTGACGACAGGACAACCCACTTGTTATGACTGCAGATGCTATCCAGTTCGGACATCTACATTTATGGTAGGTACAAAACTGTACTTTCTCCTGCACAGTCTTCAGGTGAGGGCAGGGGTCAGTCCTTTCGTAAACAGACCCAATGACCTACCTTTTCAGCTGCCAGAGCCTTCTCGTCTGGCAGCACCTTTGGGAGGAAGGTTGGCACTTTTCAAAGAAAATTGGAGTTTAATTACCCAAGACAGATGGGTATTGGATATCATACACCAAGGTTACAGGTTTTATTTCCATACCTTGCCTCCTTTCAGAGGCATGCCAGACGTTCCTCCTCAACAAAGAATAGAGGCTCACAAGCAAATTTCTCTGTTACTTCAACTAGGGGCCATACAGCCGGTCCCTATGCCAGAAGTGGGCCTAGGATTTTATTCTCGCCTGTTCCTAGTACCAAAGAAGGGGAACACGTGGAGACCAATTTTGGATTTATCTATCCTCAACACTTATCTGGACATTCCCAAGTTCAAAATGTTGACGTTACAACAGCTTTTACCTCTGCTGGGCAAAGATCATTGGATGGTAACTTTGGATCTCAAGGAGGCTTTCCTTCATGTTCCTATCAGACTAAGTTGCAGAAAGTATCTGCGTTTTTGAGCTGGGACTTCTCACTATCAGTTCTCTGCATTGCCCTTTGGCTTATCTACTGCCCAGAGTGTTCACGAAAGTTCTGGCTCCAGTGATAGCTTTCTTCAGGCTAAAAGGAATACAGATCTATCCTTATTTGGACGACTGCCTGATTCTGGCTCAAGGAAGGGAAGAGCTTCTTCATCATTTGGAATATGTGATAGCAGTGCTAAGATGCCTGGGGTATTCTGTGAACGAAATAAAGTCCAGTCTAGTACCCTCTCAGGACATGTGCTTTCTGGGTGTAAGACTGAATACAGCATCCCAGATGGCCTTTTAACCCCGGACAAACAAAAGAGTCTTTCCTTTACTTCCATCAACTATCTCATCAGTCCGGGCTGACTGCAAGGACAGTCCTTCAAGCCTTAGGGTTCATGGCATCTTGTATTCTGGTGCTTCCCAATGCCAAACTGCATATGAGGAAGCTGCAATGGTATCTCAAAAATGTATGGACACAGCACTGCCAGGATCTGGACACTGTCATTCAAATACCTTGCATTCAAAAGGAATTTTTGTGGTGGGCTCAGGAATGTCACCTAAACAAGGGACTCTCTGTGACCCGGCCAGAGGCGAGTCAGATTTTAACGACAGATGCCTCAGACAAAGCTTGGGGAGCTCATCTAAATGGAAAGTGGATACAAGACAAGTGGCCTGCCAGACTATAACATCTACATATCAACCTGAAGGAGATGTTAGCAGTCCAGTTTGCATTAATAGCTTTCAAGGATTTACTTCTTCCAGGGCAGGTGTTGATTCTAACAGACAACACAACTGTCATGTGGTACATCAACAAGCAAGGGGGAACACATTCTTATCCTCTATGCAGGCAAGCAATGATTTTGTGGGAGACTGCTCTCAGTTTACAGCTCAATCTTCAGGCAAGGTTTCTGCCAGGAGCACAGAACTCCTTAGCAGATGTGTTGAGCAGACAATTATGGATCCCCACGAGTGGAAATTGGATCCTCATGTATTTCAGAAATTGACAGTGTCATGGGGAACTCCAGACATAGATCTGTTCGCTTCTCCACTAAACCATCAGCTGCCAAAGTTTTGCACAAGAAGGTTTCATCCCACAGCTTGGAAAGTGGATGCTCTTTCTTTCAATTGGAGCAATCTTCATGTGTATGCCTTTCCGCCTCTGCCTCTCCTCCCAAAGGTACTTCTAAAGGTCAGACAGGACAAGCCAAGGATGATTTTAATAGCTCCAAATTGGCCTCGACAGCACTGGTACCCATTACTGAGAAGTCTGGCGGAAGCCTCCATGGCCTTTGCCTTCGATTCCACACCTGTTGTCACAGGAGGACAGCCATTTGCTCAATGTCAAACTTCACTCTCTTCACCTAACAGCCTGGCATATTCTGTTTTGAACCATAGAGGGTCTCAACTTCCACAACAAGTTTTGAATGTGCTTTTGGAAGCTAGAAGGCCTAGTACAAGGAAAGTGTACGCAGATAAATGGAAGAGATTTTTATTTTGGAGTGCAGCAAAGGATTTTGATGTTTCTGAGCCTAATTTAAGTGTGGCTCTTCAATATCTTACTGAGTTACTGGACAAAGGTTTGTCCTTCTCTTCTATTAAGGTTCATGCTGCAGCAATTTCAGCTCACTATGAATGTGACCCTCCATTGTTTTCTCATCCTTTGTTCAAGCAATTTCTTAGAGGGCAAAGAATATAAGACCCCATTAGAGCTCCTACTCCTGCTTGGGATCTCAATTTTGTGTTGGAGAAACTCACTCTACAACCTTTTGAGCCTGCAGCTACTTCTGAGTTGAAATATTTATCATGGAAGACTGCCTTTTGTTGGCCATTACCTCTGCAAGAAGGGTTTCTGAATTACAGGCCCTTATGGCGGTTGAGCCTTTCTTGATTTTCCATAAGGATGGGGTATCTTTGCACTAATCCTTCCTTTATGCCTAAGGTGGTTTCTAGTGTGGCTTTAAACCAAACTATTCATTTGCCTACTTTTTATGCAAATCCCCAAAATAAAGGGGAAAAGATTTTGCACACTTTAGATGTACACAGGCAGTTGCGATATTATTTGGACAGAACTAAAGGGTTCAGGCAGTCTCAGCAGTTGTTTGTTTCTTTTGCTTTGAGTTCTCAGGGCAAGCCTGTGTCAAAACAAACTATTTCTAAGTGGATTGGGTTTTGCATTGCTTTCTGTTATTCCCATCATGGCAAGGAGATTCCAGCTGGGATTAGGCCTCATTCCACTAGGGCTACTGCCACTTCGACAGCCTTTTTGAGGGGAGTGTCAACCAAGGATATTTTGGAGGCAGCTACTTGGAGTTCAGTGCATACTTTCGCTAGGCATTATCACCTGCCACTTTACTCTAAATCCAGGGCTGGTTTTGCCACTGCTGTTTTGCAGGGTATTTTGGCAGCTCCTGCTTCCTTGTAGTTTGGCCATCCTCCCTTACCTCTGCTTTGGGATTCTACCCAAGTGTAAGGACTGCAGCAATGTGAGATGAAGAACATAGTACAGTTTTGTACCTACCATAAATGTAGATGTTCGAAGATCCACATTGCTGCAGTCCAATTTACCCTCCCTCCTTCCCCTCTGTAGTTAGAGGTGGTTGTGTGGGTTGGGTTGTAAATATTGTGTATATTGTATATATTGTACATATAATTAGTGCAAGGGTGGTTGGTTGGTTGTTTGCTGTCTTTTGGTTTTGACCTTTATTTTTAGGGTCTTCCGACATCTCGGGCAAGAAAAGACTGAGGATATGACGTCGGTCATGCGCATTTGTGTCCTGATGTCAGTCAAATGCGCCTTGACCGACGTCAGCCTTATACTTTGATATTCGTGCCGACCGAGGACAGCGGACTACCCAAGTGTAAGGACTGCAGCAATGTGGATCTTCGAACATCTACATTTATGGTAGGTACAAAACTGTACTTTTTCCATGCTGACAGGGTTTCCCTCCAGACTAACCCGTCCTTTATGCCTAAGGTGGTCACCAGTGTGGCTCTGAACCATTCCATCCATTTGCCAACCTTCTTCCCTAATTCGCAAAATAAAAGGAAAAGGATCCTGCACTCTTTGGACGTGCACAGACAGCTCTGATTCTACCTTGACAGGACCAAACCTTTCAGAAAATCTGACCAACGTTTAGTCAGCTATGCTACAGGGGCAGAGGGCAAGGCCATTTCAAAATAAACCATTTCTAAATGGATAGCACACTGCATCCATTTCTGCTACAAGCACCATGGAAAACCTACCCCACAGGGGATCAGAACACATTCCACTAGGGCTACTTCCACCTCTACAGCATTTCTCAGGGGAGTCCCTACCATGGACATTCTGGAAGCTGCAACCTGGAGCTCTGTACACACCTTCACCAAGCATTACCACTTGCCTATTTTTTTCTAAATCCAGAGCTGGATTTGCAACAGCAGTCTTACAAGGCCTGCTAGCCAGCCCCAACTCCTCTTGAATGCCACTACCCTTCCTTAGCTTTGGGAATCAACCCAAGTGTGGTGACTGCAACAGTGAAATACATAGAACATAGTACAGTTGTGTACACTTAACATAAATGTAGATGTTCAAGTATTTTCACTGTTGTAGTCCTGGTTTCCCTCCCTCCCGCCCCCTGTTTTTCTCTCTCCTTTTTACTTGTCCTCTATACGGCCATTTTTTTAGGGCAGGGGTATTTACTTTTTACTGGTGGTGTTCCACACCATATACTAGCTCCCTATTTGGGGGGCTCCTGACATCTGGGGCAAGGAAAACTGATGTAATGGCGTCAGCTGCCTGTTTTATACCCCTGACGACCTGATGTCATGGAAGAAGCGACAGCATCTGATGCAAAAATCCAAAGACTCTGGTATTCCGGCTGACTGAAGGCTACCTCCAGGCAGATAACCCAAGTGTGATTACTGTAACAGTGAATACACTCAAACATTTACATTTATGGTAAGTGTACAAAACTGTATTTTCCCAAACGTCAGTGCAATAAAGATAAAAGCATTAGTTCTAAGAGGAGGCTTAGCTTTCTAGGATTGATCATTTAACTTGGTCTACCTCACGTGACTGTACTGTACCTTTTAAATTCATATAAAAATGCAATTGTTCCTGTACAAGTGTCAGATTTATGCAGACAGTGTGATCAGACATCAGAATTCATTTGTATGGTTCAGCAAATGGAACCGAATATATTCTTGTCCTAAATGAGAAATGCTCCTAATTTACAGTGAAGTTCAGAAGGTGCATAAACTGATAGAGTACTAGACAAGATATTTACATTTGTAATCCAACACACTATTAAGTGGTAGTGGCCCTCTGTCGAACAGTTTGACTTTCTGCAGATTTAGGGATAAATCAGAGAAAAAATAATTCCTATGTGGCCAGAAGTGAATGAAATGGAATGGTAAAGAAGTTTGTGTGTAACACTAGTAAGTCTGTGAGATTGACATCCATTAAACTGGTATCATAAGAGGAGCACACTTTTGTAGAGGATGCATGATTCTACTAGTAAACCCACTACTAACTTGAGAAGCTAACAAAAGAAGAGAATGTGAATTATGCGATGTTCATCGTGTTACACTGCTGCAGTCATTATACTTGGGTTATCCTGCCGTCAGGCGGTCCCGCAGTTAGCCGGAGTTCCAAAGTCTTGGTCCGGTGTCGGTTGCTGTCGCTTCTTCCCTGACGTTAATGCGCCAGGGGTATATAAGATGCATCCGATGCCATTTTCTTCAGTCTTTCTTGCCGCGCGGCTCCCGAAGCAGAAGCAGTTCGCAAGTGCCGGTCGGCCGACTCCTGAGATTTTCGAAGTCGAATTTCAGATCCGAAGTCTTCAATAAAGCTAAGTACCCCGTTGGGGAAACTTTTTTTCTTGCCTCAGACCGATGTCAGAAAAAGTTAATTGTGTTTCTTGTGGGAAGCAAATACCTCATAAGGACTTCCACTCTTACTGTATTCCTTGCCTAGGCCCTGATCACGATGTCACTAGTTGTCGGTTTTGTGCTAGGTTTAACAAACGCACTATAAAAAGACATTTTGATTTTGCTTAGCACTACTTTGGCCGAAGGTTCAATTATACCATGCCGTCGGATCAACCGACGACCTCAATACCGAAAAAACGCAAAGACAAGGATAAAGACCGGCATCCGAGGTCAAAAACCGACGAACCCTCTTCTAGGCCAGTCGCCGGTTCGCAGTATGGCGCTTTCGCAGCCCCTGACACCCGCTACTTCAGAGCCACATGCCGCTTCAGACTCCCACGTGGCGACAACTAGGCCTCTGGAAACTCAAGGTATTGGGCCTACGGAAACTAATCCCTCAGATGGGTCCGGAGCCGCTGAGCAGGCATCGGCATCTGAGGGTGCTTTCAGACCTTCACATCCTACCATTAAAACAACAGCCAAGACAAAGGTACCATTAAAGACAAAGAAACAAGTACAGCATTCTCCTGGACAGGCCTCCATGCCTACGAAACAGATGCTTAAAATGGCCGAAGACCTCATTACTCTAAGGGGTTCCCATCCCCCTCCTGAGAAAAGGCCAAGGCAGGATACAGACTATGATTCCTCTGATCAGGTTTCCATTTCCTCTGATTCCTCTTCAGACCAGGGATACTCTCTCCCCCCCATGAGGACTCTGATGCTGAAGAATCTATCCCTTCAGCCTCTCCTCCTGAGGATTATTCTTTTGGGGAAACTTTACATACCATGAGGGAGCATTTCCATTGGGAAAGTCAGGATTACTCAGAATCCAAGAAAAGGCTCAGGGATTTCCTTTTATTGCCTCAGCACAGGCCGCTGGCTATTCCGCCTGTGTTAGACATTGTGGATGTGTTCTCTGAATCCAGCTTATCTCCTGATTCTTTGCCCCCTGCTCCAGCCAAGCCAGACAGGTACTATAGAGTCCCAGACTCTCACAAGTTTCTTTACAAAAGCCCTTATGCTGATCCAGAAACTATTTCCCAGGGTCCAAAAGGGATTAAGGCTTCCATTGCAAAAAATCCAGTACCTTATGATAGAGATTCCAGAGCTTTGGATAGATGGGGGAAGAAAGTATACACTTCTGCAACCTTAGCAGTAACAGCTTTTAATTGCCAGTTTCACATGCTTAAGTACCAACAATATTTAATGGCTCAGTTAAAACGGAAAATGCTTGCAAGCTCAGAAACTCCTGATTGTAAAGAAATGCAGGATTTATTGCATGCAGTTGAACAGGTGGGAAAACATACTCTGCAGTGTGGTTTTGATTCCTTAGAGGCCTCTTGTAGAGCCGCAGTTACAGGTTCTGTGATTCGAAGACATGCTTGGTTAAAAGAACAGAGTTTACCTGATCATGTTAAGGTAAAATTATTGGATGCTCCTTTACAGCATGATACCTTGTTTGGTGTTAAGGCAGAAGAGGTGTTAAAGAAAATGGAGGATAAAGCTAAATCTATCAAACAGTGAAGGATTTCTTATAGGTACAGCCACCTCGGTTTTGCAGAAATTGGCCAACAAAGAATTGGTCCTTCCCAGTGTCAGACAGGCCACAGAGAGGCAGATACAGACGCCCAAGAGGCAGATCTCAACCCCAAGGCTCAAACAGACAACGACAGTGGGGCACCTCAACTCCAAAAGGAGGTGAGGACAAATCTCAACCTTACAGGAAACAGTCACAATGACTTTCCCCTTTGTACGCCAAGCACGTCCCTTTTGGAAGCCCCCTTGGGGGGAAACTAGCACTTTTTTCTCAAAACTGGCAAGCAATCACCCAAGACAAATGGGTTCTGAATACTGTGTCTCAAGGTTACAGGTTCCACTTTCATACTTTGCCAAGGCTAAAAGGAATGCCAGACCTGCCACAAAATCAATGGGCAGAGGCACAAAAACAAATTTCAGCCATCATGGACATGAGAGCTATTCAAAACGTACCATAACAGGAACAAGGACATGGATTTTACTCAAGACTCTTCCTGGTCCCCAGAAAGGACAAGGCCTGAAGGCCCATACTAGACCTTTCAATTCTGAATACTTACCTGGATATTCCAAAATTCAAAATGTTGACATTGCAGCAGCTTCTACCCATGCTAGGCAAGAAGGCTAGTCTTGTTATGCTGGACCTCAAAGAGGCATACCTGCATGTCCCGATCAGACAAAATTGCAGAAGATACCTCAGATTCAAAGCTGGTACAATGCACTACCAATTCTCTGCACTGCCCTTTGGCTTATCTTCTGTGCCCAGGGTCTTCACAAAGTGCCTGGCACCAGCAATTGCATTTTGCAGACAAAAAGGAATTCAAATATATCCATACCTGAACGACTGCCTCATTCAAGCAGAGACAAAGGACATTCTTTTACAGCATTTGGCGTTTGTAAAAAGGTTGCTAATTTCTCTAGGGTACACAGTAAACGAAAGTAAGTCAAAACTAGTGCCCTCGCAACAGATTATATTCCTGGGTGCCAGCTTAAATACAACGGCCCAGATGGCTTACCTCACGCCAGACAAACAAGTTCAACTAACTCAATATTTTCAGTTACTGGCAAAAAAGTCCCATCTCCCTGCAAGAAACATTCTACAGGCCGTGGGATTCATGACATCATGCATTCTACTAATACCATATGCCAGACTGCATATGAGGAAATTACAATGGTACCTAAAAAGTGTTTTGACTCAACACTCACAGTTTAGAAGCAGTAATACCAATGATACCCTGCCTACAACAGGAGCTTTGATGGTGGTCACAGGCATGTCACCTAAACAAGGGTTAGCCTTTTACCCAACCAACAGCCAGGCAAACTCTAACAGATGCTTCGGATTACGCCTGGGGAGCACACATGGCAGGAAAATGCATTCAGGGCAAGTGGACCACAGACCAGATACACATTCACGTCAATCAAAAAGAGATGTTGGCTGTTCAGAAAGCCCTAACAGCTTTCAAGGACCTTCTGCATCCAGGACAATTACTACTAAAGACAGACAACACCACAGTAATGTGATACATAAACAAGCAAGGGGGCACTCATTCTTATCCCCTATGCAGGCAAGCCATGACCTTGTGGAAACACAGCTCTAACGTATCAAGTTCACCTGCAAGCACAATTCCTGCCAGGAAAGAAAAATACTCTGGCAGACGATCTAAGCAGAAATATCATGGATCCTCAAGAATGGAAGTTGAATCCACAAATCTTCAGCATGGGTAACGCAAAAATGGGGATGCCCAGACATCGATATGTTTGCCTCCCCACTGAATTGCCAACTACAAAAATTCTGCACAAGGACTTATCACAAACAAGCATGGAAAGTGGACGCTCTCCTGTTCAGCTGGAAAAACCTAAAAGTTTATGCCTTCCCACCACTGCCTCTCCTTTCAAAGGTACTCTTAAAAGCCAGACAAGAAAAAACACAGATTATACAGATTGCTCCAGACTGGCCACGCCAGCACTGGTACCCTATCGTAAGGAACTTGGCTCAAGGACCACCATGGATTTTGCCTCAAATTCCACACCTTCTGACTCAACAAAACAGTCAGATCCTGCATGGTCAGCTCAAAACCCTAAACCTAGCTGCATGGCAGATAAAATAGCCAAACAGGCAACACCTCTCTCTAAAGCTGTTATGGATGTCATTTTGGAGGCCAGAAGGCCTAGCACCAGGAAAGCTTACTCAGAAAAATGGAAGAGATTCTGCGCCTGGAACCAGGCTCAAAACCTTGACCCTCTTGTTCCAAATATTCCTCAGATTTTACAATACTTAACTGAGATGCTGGACAGAGGCCTATCCTTCTCATCAATTAAGGTCCATGCCTCTGCCATTTCGGCACATTAGAACACGGATCCTCCTTTATTCTCTCATCCCTTGCTAAAGCAGTACTTCAGAGGGGCTAAAAACATAAGACCACCCCGGAGAGCACCAACACTGACTTGGGACATCAATTTCGTTTTGGAAAAACTGACCCTGCCACCTTTTGAGCCAGCCAATACAGCCGATCTAAAATCTTTATCATGGAAACAGCTCTGCTCCTGGCAGTAACTTCAGCACAAAGAGTCTCAGAGCTACAGGCATTAATGGCAGTGGAAGCTTTTATAATTTTTCATCAGGACAGGGTTTCTTTAAGGACAAACCCTACCTTTATGCCAAAGATGATATCTAGTGTGGCTGTCAACCAAACCATCCATTTGCCAACTTTTTATCCAAACCCCGAGAATAAAGGGGAGAAACTTCTGCATTCTTTGGACATACACAGGCAGCTACGCTTCTACTTGGACAAAACAAAAGCTTTCAGGAAAACTGAGCAACTGTTTGTAGCATATGCTGCAGGATCACAGGGCAAGGCTATCTCAAAGCAGACTATATCCAAATGGATAGGACACTATTCGTTACTGCTACACACAGCATGGAAAATCAGTCCCAAATACCATTAGGCCACATTCCACCAGGGCAACAGCCTTTCTCAGACGGGTACCTACCAAGGAAATTTTGGAGGCTGCAACTTGGAGTTCAGTGCACACCTTTATCAAGCATTACCACCTGCCTCTTTACTCTAAATCCAGAGCAGGATTTGCCACTGCAGTTCTGCAGGGCCTCATAGCCAATCCTAACTCTCTATAGACCAGCCACCCAACCTTAGCTTTGGGATTCTACCCAAGTGTAATGACTGCAGCAGTGTAACACGATGAACATAGTACAGTTTTGTACCTACCATAAATGTAGATGTTCGAGTGTTCACACTGCTGCATTCCAGGTTACCCTCCCTCCATCCCCTCTGAACTAGCTGGACTTAACTATACCTTTCTGTCCTATACAACCTTTGTGGTGTATTTGCTTGAAACTGAAGGTATGTTTTTTATTTTACATGTATATTTGTTATTAGCAATATGTATTGCCTACCTGTTGGGGGCACCTGACATCTGGGGCAAGAAAAACTGAAGAAAATGGCGTCGGTTGCATCTTATATACCCCTGGTGCACTGATGCCAGGGAAGAAGCGACAGCAACCGACGCCGGACCAAGACTTTGGAACTCTGGCCGACTGCGGGACTGCCTGATGGCAGGATAACCCAAGTGTAATGACTGCAGCAGTGTGAACACTCGAACATCTACATTTATGGTAAGTACAAAACTGTACTTTTTCTGAAGTCAAAGAAGTCTAAGTGCAATCCATCACATTTTCTTCCTAGATTGCCAGTTTTAGGAGGGATTAAGAGGGACAGAGTAAACTGTTGAGCCAAAATTAGAGAGTTCTTTGAAATTTGGGGACATTGGAAAGGTATTTAGTGATCCATGTATGGTTCCTGTAAGTGGATCTGTATGTGTACAGTACAACCTCCGTATTTTCCAAGCAAACTATTTTCAAATTAGACTACAGCCCAATGTGAGAACATTTGAATAATTTCACTAACATCAAAAAAGAATACTTAAGCTTGCAGGCTGTAACCGCCCTCATAGCTCTCAACCTTTCGGGGCAAATCCAGAAAAAATCAGGGACACACTTAAAATATTAGATCTGATTTTGCCTTCATGTGCTCTTCAGCCTGTGTGTTTGGATCCGATCTAATCTGACTGGGCCACATAATAATGCTCTAGGGTCCGAAATCTGAACTCCTCCCAGACTCATAATGCTTCGCTGCCCCACATCCTTCAGAACTCATTTGCCAATGTTCTGTCAAGCATTGGGATTGCTTTTGAGCTTCTCTGGGTTTCAGTGAGTTTGTTAATAAGGTTTCACTTCCTCTTTTTTCATATTTATATTTATACTGATTTCTTATTAATATAATCTTTTGTAGCTGGTCTTCTGTTAGTGGTTTCCTTTCCCTACCTTTTCTAGCTAATATCCCTTTTTCTTTTAGTCTGTTCTTTTCAAAAAAAAAAAAAAAAAAAAAGGTGGGGGGTAGGTAGAAGTTTCCTTTTTATTTCTCTTAGTTATGTGTTTGAGTTGGTGTTTTGCTCTCTAGTTTACTGGTTTATTGTGGTATGGCTGACTCCATGCCCACAGGTTTTAAAAAATGTGTCGTGGGTACAAGATTCTGCTCTCTGATGCCCACTCGGAGTGTGTTTGTCTCTGGGCTGCTCACCTAGATGACTCCTGCTCCATATGTGTTTGTTTTAACCAGAGAGCGTTAATTGATAGGCGGAATAAGCTGATCCTCAATGGCCTCCTTCCTACCATGACTGCTTCTGCTGCTACACCTTTTACTTCAGGGGCTCAAACCCCCCCCCCCCCCAAGAAACACAGAAGGTCTCCCAGCAGATCCCACCAATCCGGGGAACCTTCTGCTAACTCTTCCAAGCCATCTGATCCGACTAGCTCGGCTCATATAGTTCATGCCTCCCCTTAGCGCTGGTCTTGTAGTTTGTCTCTTGAGCTGGTTGCCTTGAGGTCTACATCCTCTCTTCTGCAACCCCCAAGACCGGTTTTCCGACCTCCAACCATCAGTGTTCTTCGTGTTTCACTGTTGCAGTCATTACATTTGGGTAATCTGTTGGCAGGTTGCCCTCAGGCGGCCTGAATTCCAAAGTCTTGGGTCCTGCGTCGGTTGCTGTCTTCTCTTCCATGACGTGAGGTCGTCAGGGATATAAAACCTGCAGCCGACACCATTTTCTTTAGTCTTTCTTGCCTCGCGGTGCCCAAAGCAGAAGCATTTCGCAAGTGCAGGTCGGCTGACTACTGAAATATTCGCGTTTGAGTTTCAGAACCAAAGTCTTCACTAAAGCCAAGTACCCCGTTGGGGAAACTTTTTTCTTGCTTTTTACCAATGTCCGAAAATGTTAATTGTATTACTTGTGGGAAGCAAATACCTCATAAGGATTTCCATTTATACTGTATTCCTTGCCTAGGCCCTGATCACAACATGCCTGGCTGTCGGTTTTGTGCTAAATTTAACCAAAACACTATTAAGCATCGGTATATTTTTGTATCAAAGTATTTTGGAAACAGATTTAATTACCCAGAAATGTCGTCGGATAGCAATCCGACTACCGGAGTACATAAAAAACACAAAGAAAAGGACAGAGAAAGGCAGTTGAGATCCAAAACCGACGAAACTTCCCCTAAGCCAGTCGCCGGTTCGCCAATACTCAGAGGCGCGCTTTTGCAGCCCCTGATACCTGCTACCTTCGAGTCGCAGGCCTCTACCGACACCCATTTGGAGTCCGGCATGCCGCAAAATACTCAAGGTATTGGACCGATGGATGTATCTTCCTCAGATGGGTCCGGAGCCGCTGAGCAGGCACTGGCTTCTGAGGGTGTATTCAGACCTCAACATTGAGCAGGCACTGGCTTCTGAGGGTGTATTCAGACCTCAACATTTGTATATCAAGCCGACAGCTGCAAAACCAAAGACAAAAGCAACTTTTAAACTAAAAAATGTCGCATGAGCCACGTGCACAAAATGGTTGAAGACCTTATTACCTTGATCAGGGGTGTACCCATCCCCCTCCAGATAAGAGGCCTAGGCAAGGCACTGATTATGAATCTTCAGATCAGGTTTCTATTTCTTCTGATTCCTCTTCTGATCAGGAATTATCTATACCTCCCTATGAGGATTCTGATGCTGAGGAGTCTATTCCATCTGCATCTCCTCCTGAGGATTATTCATTTGGAGAAACCTTGCATACTTTGAGGGAGCATTTTCACTGGGAGAGTCAAGACTTCTCAGAATCAAAAAAGAGGCTCAGGGATTTCCTTCTCCCTCAGCACAAGCCTTTAGCCATTCCCCCTGTTTTAGACATTGTGGATGATGTGTTTTCGGAGTCAAGCTTTTTACCCCTGACTCCTTACCTCCGGCTCCCAGTAAGCCTGACAGATATTACAGGGTCCCTGACTCACATAAATTTTTATTTAGAAACCCTGCTGCTGATCCTGAAACTGTTTCACAGAGTCCAAAAGGAGTTAAGGCCTCAACAGCAAAAAATCCTTCCCCCTCTGACAGACATTCAAGGGCACTAGACAGATGGAGAAAAAAGGTTTATACATCTGCAACCTTGGCAATCAGGGCCTTAAACTGTCAATTTCATATGCTTAAGTACCAACAACATGTTATGGGATTGCTGAAACAGAAAATTATGTTGATTTCAGAATGTGCAGAAAATAAAGAATTGCAGGAATTATTGCATGCAGGTGAACAAGTTGGAAAGCATACTTTGCAATGTGGTTTTGATTCCTTAGAGGCCTCCTGCAGGGCCGCAGTTACTGGTTCTGTGATTAGGAGCCATGCCTGATTAAAGGAACACAATTTGCCTGATCATGTTAAAGCTAAATTGCTAGATGCACCTTTACAGCATGATTCTCTGTTTGGTATTAAGGCAGAAGAGGTTTTAAAGAAAATGGAAGATAAAGCTAAGTCTATGCAAACTGTTAAAGACTTCTTACAAGTGCAGCCACCAAGATTCAGTAGACACTGGCCTACAAAAAATTGGTCCTTTCCTGTGTCAGACAGAGCTCAAAGGGGCAAATGCAGATGCCCTAAGAGTTCCAGATACCAGAAGCAAGAATCATACAGGTCATAGCAATGGGGTGCCTCCACCTCCAAATCTGGAGGAGATAAAGTGCAAACCTACAGAAAGCAATCCCAATGACTTCCCTCTGCCTACACCAAGCACTTCTCTTTTGGCAGCACCCATAGGGTGAAAATTAGCACTTTTTGCTCAAAATTGGCAGTTAATAACCCAGGAAAAGTGGGTACTAAACCTCGTATCATAGGGATACAGATTCCATTTCCATACTCTGCCAATGGCAAATGGTTGGCCAAATCTGCCAAAAAATCAATGGGCAGAGGCACAGAAACAGGTTATGTCCTTCATGGATATGGGGGCCATTCAGACAGTTCCAGAACAGGAAAAAGGATAAGGTTTTTACTCTACTGTTCTTGGTACACAGAAAGGACAAGGCCTGGCGGCCAATACTGGATTTATCGATTTTGAACACATACCTGGACATTCCAAAATTCAAAATGCTGACTTTGCAGCAGTTTCTGCCCATGCTGGGCAAGAATGCTTGTCTGGGGACTTGAGACCTAAAAGAGGCATACATGCATGTCCCAATAAGACAATCGTGCAGAAGATACCTCAGATTCAAGGCTGGCTTAATGCATTACCAATTCTCTGCACTGCCCTTTGGCTTATCTACTGTGCCCAGGGTCTTTACAAAGTGCCTGGCACCAGTAATTGCATTTTGCAGACAAAGAAGTATATGTATATATCCTTACTTGGACGACTGTCTCATTCAAGCAGAGAACAAGGACACTCTTCTTCGACACCTGGCATTTGTGAAAAGGCTTCTAACATGCCTAGGGTACACAATAAATGAAAAGAAATCACAACTGGTATTCTCTTAAAAGATAACATTCCTGGGTGCAAGCTTGGATACAACTTCCCAGATGGCTTACCTCACGCCAGACAAGCAAAGGCAACTGACTGCTTACTTCAAACTGATGGCAACAAAAGCTCAGTCTTCTGCAAGGCAAATTCTGCAGGCTCTGGGCTCATGGCATCATGCATCCTACTAATTCCATATGCAAGACTGCATATGAGGAAACTTCAATGGTATCTAAAAAGTTTATGGAGTCAACATTCACAAAGTCTGGAAACAGTAATTCTTCTCATTCCCTGCCTGCAACAGGAGTTTCTATGGTGGGCAAAGGCATGTCACCAAAACATGGGACTGCCCATCACTCTACCCCCTGCCAGCCAAACCTTATCAGACGCATCAGATTATGCCTGGGGGGCCCACATGGCCGGAAGATGAATTCAGGGCTTATGGACACCAAAACAAATGCATCTTCATATCAGCCAGAAAGAGATGCTAGCTGTTCAGAATGCTCCAACAGCCTTCAAGGACTTACTTCATCCAGGACAACTACTGATAAAGATGGACAACACCACAGTCATGTGGTATATAAACAAGCAAGGGAGCACACACTCATACCCCCTTTGCAGATTAGCCATGGCACTGTGGGACACAGCTTTGACCTACCAAATACATCTTCAAGCTCAATTCCTGCCTGGAAAACAAAATACTCTGGCAGATGATTTAAGCAGAAACCTTATGGATCCTCATGAGTGGAAACTAAATCCACAAGTCTTCAGCATGATAACAGAGAAATGGGGGAGCCCAGACATAGATCTATTTGCCTCTCCCCAAAATTATCAATTGAAAAGACTCCACACAAGGACTTATCACAGACAAGCATGGAAAGTGGACGCCCTGTCCTTCAGTTGGAAAAACCTATCAGTTTACGCCTTTCCTCCTCTGCCCAAGGTCCTCTTAAAAGTCAAACGAGAAGCCAAAGATGATATTAATTGCCCCGGACTGGCCCCACCAATACTGGTACCCAATCCTAAGGAACTTGGCTCAATACCCAGCTTGGACCTTGCCTCGAAGACCACAACTACTGTCCCAGCAAAACAATCAGATCCTGCACAATCAACTACAGACTCTGAACCTGGCAGCATGGCTAATCATGTAGTCATACAAACACCACCTCAGTAAAGCTGTGATGGATGTCATTTTGGTAGCCAGAAGGCCTAGTACTAGAAAATCTTATGCTGACAAATGGAACAGATTCTGTGCTTGGAATCGGGCACAAAGAACTGATACAGCAGAACCAAATATTCCTCAGATATTACAATACTTAACTGAGTTGCTTGACAAAGGCCTGTCTTTCTCATCAATCAAAATCCATGCCTCTGCCATTTCGGCTCATTGCAATACAGAGCCACCAATCTTTTCTCATCCTTTACTAAAGCAGTGTCTTAGAGGAGCCAAAAATTTAAGGCCTCCTAGATCACCATTACCTGCATGGGACCTCAATTATGTGTCGGAAAAGCTCACCCTGCCTCCATTTGAACCCGCTGTTACTGCTGATCTAAAGTTCTTATCATGAAAAACAGCTTTGCTACTAGCAATTACTTCGGCAAGAAGAGTTTCAGAGCTACAGGCCCTCATGGCTGTAGAGCCTTTTATCATATTTTACCCGGCAGGGTGTCTCTGAGGACAAATCCTACTTTTATGCCTAAGGTGGTTTCCAGTGTGGCTCTTAACCAAACAATTCATCTGCCAACTTTTTATCCAAATCCGCAGAACAAGGGGGAGAGAATTCTGCATTCCTTGGACGTACACAGGCAGCTAAGATTCTACTTGAGCAGGACGAAAGCTCAAAGAAAAACTAAGCAATTACTAGTGTCATATGCTGCAGGATCAGAAGGAAAGGCTATTTCAAAGCAGACAGTTTCAAAGTGGATAAGCCACTGCATCCATTTCTGCAACTTACACCATGGTAAACCCGTGCCCAAGGGCATTAGGTCTCATTCCACCAGAGCTGCAGCTACTTCAGCAGCCTTTCTCAGAGGAGTACCAACCAAAGACATTCTAGAGGCTGCTACTTGGAGTTCTGTTCACACCTTTACAAAGCATTGCCATTTGCTTCTCTACTCTAAGTCCAGGGCAGGCTTTGTCACTGCAGTGCTGCAGGGCCTTATAGCCGCACCTAATGCTGTTTAGCTCCAGCCTCCCAACCATAGCTTTGGGATTCTACCCAAATGTAATGACTGCAACAGTGAAACATGATGAACATAGTACAGTTGTGTACACGTGCCATAAATGTAGATGTTCGAGTGTATTCACTGTTGCAGTCCAGGTTACCCTCCCGCCATCCCCTGATGCATATTTTGGGGGCACCTGACATCGGGGGCAAGAAAAACTAAAGAAAATTGTGTTGGCTGCATGTTTTATACCCCTGACGACCTGACATGGAAGAGAAGACAGCAACCGACGCAGGACCCAAGACTTTGGAATTCAGGCCGACTGAGGGCAACCTGCCACCAGATTACCCAAATGTAATGACTGCAACAGTGAATACACTCTAACATCTACATTTATGGTAAGTGTACACAACTGTACTTTTCTTCTGCTAGGCCTTCCTACAGCCTCTCCAAAGCTGAGGTAGACAGCATGATGTTGAAATTCCTGAAGGCACAAATCCAGCTGGGGATCTTGCCTGCTCAATCCCCCTCTGGATCTGTGAGACACATCCCTGCCTTTGCTCTGTTTTCTCCTTCAAGCTCATCCCCGGTTTCAGAGTTATCAGGCCCAAAAATTGGAGTCATCCAGTACAGTTACCTCAACTCTGGCATTTTGCCTCACTTGCCCGGCTCTGACCATTTCGTAGCAGAGCTGTTCTTGGAGCAGTAGCTTCGGTGTCTGGTCTTTAAAGGCTGACATTAGCCATGAAGGTTTTGGAGCTGTCTCTTCCCCTAAGGGCTTTGGCACTTGATTGCTCTTCTCCAACTACTCACTCAGATCTGGTGGTGGTAAGGGATTTGTGGACCATCTCTGACAGCTACGGTTCTGACGGGGTTGCCCTCAGTGTTTCTGGTTTCCTCTGCATTCAAGGTGGTGAAGAGCGTTCTTTTGGTACCCAGAAGAGCATCGACTCATCCACCTCCAGCATTTTTGTCTGCGCCATCTATCCTGTCACCTCTGGGACAGCCTATCCAGAAAGACCTTCAGACCGTTTCCCCTGTGGAACACCCAGACTCTTCTGATAGCTCCCTACTGAGAGGTCCCTTGCAAACGTCATTGCAAGAGGAGACATTTGAATTTCCCTTTGGAATCCCTCACTGAGGAGACTAATTTCGATGAAGGGGAACGGTCTCCTAGATCACCACCTGAGGATGTCTCCTTTGGGGACATTTTAAAGATCCTTTGCTGAAAAGGTGGTTGGTCTTCCCAAAACCTTAACCTGGAGGAGTCTGTGTTTCTGTAAGGCTTTGGGTCGGGGTAATCTACTTCTTAATGTGCCACCCCCCCCCCCCCCCGCAGATCCATTTATTGACCTTGTGTCATGCAAGACCTGGAAGGAGCTGGACACGGTGCAACTTATCCCAAAATGACCTGACAGAATCCTTAGCGTCCTGTCAGACTGACCCCACTGGACTAAAGCTGTTCCCATCGATGCCATGGTGGTAATAGTAGCCACCAAAAAGGAGCATTCTCAGAAAAGCTCTGCTGTTCATCCCCCTAAGAGGGAGTCTAGGTCCTTGGACAGGTTTGGTAAGTGGGTGTACACTTCAGCAACTTCGCATTGCAAGCGCTGAATTATTTGACACACGTAACCAGACTACAGATGGACTTGGGGAATTCTCTAGTTCTGTCCCAAGGTCAGTGTCTGCTGAGGAACAAAAGACCTTTTTCTTCCAGGATAACCACCCTACAGTCTATATCGAACCCATTCATGAGGTTAATTTCTCATGCTGCAGAAGGTGCCTCACGGGTGGCCGAATTAGGCATTGCTACCATACGTCACGCCTGGATGAGTCTGTGTGATTTCTCAAAACCCTACAAGGCATCATTCACCAACTCCCCTTTCAACAGGTGGAGTCTTTTCAGTACAGCAGTCAGAGGTATTCTCCCCCAAAGTGAAAAAGACAGAAAGACCTTGGCTGCAGTTGGAATCCACTTTGCTACTCCCAACGGACCTTTTCCAGGAACCAGAGTGGGAGTAAAAAGTTGTGGTTTCAAAGATCTCAAGGTCCTTTTCAGGATTCATATGGAGACTTTCCTGCCAGAGGCAGAGTGGGAAATTGTAATAATGGCGGATGTCTTCCTTGTGGCTGAGGGGGGTCCGATGAATCAGGGGTTTCTAGACACTTTCTCAGACAGGCCCAGTCAGCGATCCTGAAAGATTGCCTGACTGTTCCTCTCTGGAGGCAGTCTGAGGACATCTGTCTTTACACCCAGTTGCATGGGAAGCCATCACAAAATATTCAGTGTTGAGGATTATATCTGATGTCTTTTTCATTCATCCTCAGCAGCAGCGTCTCAGATCCAACCGTCAGATCTGGCTCAGCCTCTCTCAAGCTGTTAGCTGGTTTTGAAAGTGATTTGTAAGTGCCTTTGGCCTTTATCTTTCCTCCCTGTCTTCTAGGGTGTGCGTGTGTGACTCTTGCCTGTCACCTAACGTCCAAAAAATTAGTAGTTTTTAATTTAAACTTTCGGCTTCTGGTTTAAGTTTAGGTTATTAGAGTTTAGGATACAAGGATAGAGTTAAAGTTGAAGACAGAGTTAGAGATAAAGTTAGAGTTTGCGTGAAATCTTGTGGGGATTTTGAACTGTCAGTTATATTTGGCGGGTTCGTCTTGGCTATGTCAGACAAACTGGTTCCAGGCTTTAAGCGCTGCACTTCTTGTGGGCATAAAATCCCCAACCAGGATGCCCACAAAGAGTGCATGTACTGCCTGAGAGCCAATCATGTAACTGCTGAGTGTTCATCTGTGCAGCTTTTAACCCTCAGACTTAAGCCAACAGATGGTGCAAACTTATCTTCAGGTGCCTTCTTCTGAGACTCAGACCCCCTTCCATGCTTATTCCTCCTTGGGTTACACTAAGGAGCCCAAGAAGAGGTCCCTCTCTGCTTCCCAAGGGCCTCTCCAAATTGAAGCCTAAGAAATATGTGGATTCCTTGGATCTGCTGAACTCTGCTCCCATCTTGGATCCTAAAGTTCCCTTGGATCCGGGGGAGATCACCATTTCCCTGACTCCATCATCTTCTCCAGCTTTGGATCCTGCTACTGTGGAGCTGGCTCTCTTCTCCAGGTCTAAACACTGCAGGCCACCCGCGTCAGCTTCATCAGGTCCTTCAGAAGCTTGTCCAAGGTGAACGTGGACAGGTTGATGAGGGTGTTAAGGTCCAGAGGTAGTCTCAGCTTCATCCCCTGTCAGATCTGTGAGCTGTCCGAGTCATCCCATCAGAACTCCTCCAATCTGGTCTCCAGATTCAGAGGGTATGGATGTGGGACTGCCATGCCTGTCAGTCTTGTAGCAGAGGTAATTTCCTTTCTCAATGCCAAGAATACTCTTGACAAGCCCTGCTCCAATCATTTCAAAGTACAGTGAGTCTTGGAACTGTAGCATCACTGCTGAGTCTGGGGGATTGGGATCGGCCCCTCCTTTCCTGGAGCCTTCCCTGCCCTTGGGTGCTTCGGCACTAGATAGTTGAGATCCAATCCCTTCTGGGAGCAATGGAGCCATTGCAAGTCCATTCTGTTTTTCCTTGGTATTCTCTGCTTCAGGAGAACTGGATAGAGCTTTGCTGGGTCTTTCGGCCTTTCAGGTAGTGGGGAGGATTTTCTCTTGGATTGGAGATTTGACCATACAGGTTCCTCAATCCGCTCCTGTATCTCCATCCGATCCCGGCCTTACTCTCTCTCATCCTGCCGCGAGTCTTCCCGTCCATGTCACCCTTCAAGATATCCCTGCTTAGGAGGGATCCCCTTCCGATACGTTTCCAGAGTACCCTGCTGCAGAAGTCCCTTGGAAAAGCATATGTAAAAGGAGGCACTTGGACTCCCCTTTGAAGTCCTTAACCAAGGATACTGATTTCGATGAGAGGGAAAGTTCCCTCTGATATCCACCCGAAGATGTGTCCTTCGGAAACGTATTGAAGATCCTAAAGCGGAAGAGTAGGTGGTCTGCCCAACCCCTTTCCTCTGAGGAGTCAGTTCGCTTGTAGGCATTTGGGACAGGCCCATTTACATCCTGAGTGACTCCTCACCCCCAGCAGATCCCCTCGTAGACTTAATATTTTACTGTGCATGGAAGGAACTGGACACCACCGAGTCTATTCTTAAACTGCCCGATAGATTGTTAATGCCCCCGTCAGACAGGAACATTGGATTAAGAGTACCATCATCGATACTGTTGTGGTGAGATGGCCACCAAGAAAAAGCTGGCAGAAGAAACTGCCAATGTCTATCCAAACAAGGAGTCCAGAATGTTGGACAAAATTGGGAAGCTCATTTATGCCTTGGCAACTTTTACACTGCTGTCGCTTAACTACCTAGCTCATTTCACTCTGCCACAAAGGGATCTGATTAAGGAACTGTCAGCTTCCCTCTCATTGCATGCCTACGGAGGAATTTAGGAAAGTTTCTCCCTAGCTGTCCATTCTCTTTCATTTATCACCATTTCCTTGATGAGGTTAATCACCTGTACCACGGAGGACACTTCGTGAGCAGCCAGTTCAGGCCTTTCCATAAAGAGGCATGCCTGGATGAGGTTGTGATTTTGTGGAGCCTTTTAAGGGGTCTGTCAGTGCCTCTTATGATGGCTCCTCTCTTTTTGGGCCATCGGTTAGACACTCTTACCCGCAATAAAAAGGCTGGAAAGACCCTTTCTGATGTTGGAATCAAGTTTCCTACCCCCCAGATGTCCTTCAGGAACCAGCGTGAGAGTAAGAAAATGTGGTTCCATAAGTCCCAAGGGCCTTTTCAGGACTCGCGTGGGGAACCTTCCTCCAGAGGCAGAGAGGAGGGTTTGATGGCAGACATCACCGTATAGGCAGAGGGAGTCTGTCGAATGAGGGTTTTCAGGAATCTTCTTCCGATAAGCCCTGCCATAGTTCAAGTGCTGCCCGACTGCCCGATTCAGGAGTCTGTTAGCTTTGAACCCGAAGCTTGGACCAAGTTGATCCAGAAAGGTGGGTGCTAAGCGTGATATCCAGAGGCTATTATTGTCTTTCTTCCCTGCTGCTTCTGGAATCCAAAACCCTTGCCTATGTGCCACCTGGTCAACGGAAGCAGGCAGCACAGGAAATTCAACAATTGTTGCAACAGAGTCATCCAGGAAGACCCATCCATACAAAGAGGATTCGGAACCTACTCTCGCTTCTTTTTAATAGCAAAAAAGACAGAGGACCTAAGACCAATTCTGCATCTCAGCAAGGTAGGCGAGGTTCCAAATGGTTGCAGTTCAGTCCATTCTGCCTCTGTTGTACAAGGATGAATGGAGGTCCTCAGTAGATCTTAAGGACATGTACTATCGCATCAAAATAGACAGACACTCCAGGAGATATCTGCATTTCTGGCTGGGAGCTAGTCACTACCAATTCAGAGCACTTTGGTGTCACCACAGCCCTGTGAGTGTTCAGCAAATGCATGGCAGTGGTAGATGCTCACCTGAGGCTCAAAAGGATTCCAAGTGTTTCCATATTTGGACAATTGACTCCTAACTGCTCCCACAAAGCATCAACTAATCCAGGCCAGGGACAACTAACTCAAGTTAGCTCCCACAATGGGCATCACCATAAACATGAGCAAGTCCAACCTCGTTTCCAGTACAGAATTTGGGATTCATAGGTCCACAGCTCAATACAAGGGATCAGGTAAATGTTCTTCATGTTTCACTGTTGCAGTCATCACCAGTTATTTGCCTGCAGGTAGTTCTCAGTCGGCCCGAATACCAGAGTCTTAGTGTTTCTGTGTCTGATGCTGTCACTTCTTCCATGACGTCAGGTCATCAGGGGTATAAAAACAGGCAACTGACGCCATTACATCAGTCTTTCTGGTCGAGGAGGAGCCTGAAGCAGAAGCAATTCGCAAGTGCCGGTCGGCCGCTACCTGAACTTTTTGTTTTTTCAAGTCGATAACCCTGAAATCTTCTAAAACTAAGTACCCCGTTGGGGATCCTTTTTTCTTGCTCTAACTGATGTCAGAAAAAGTTAACAATTGTCTAGCCTGTGGAAAGCAAATACATCACAGAGATTTTCATTCTTACTGCGTCACCTGTTTAGGCCCAGACCATGGCATTCCTCACTGTCGGTTTTGTGCCTTGTTTAATGACCGAGCCATTCGTCGGGCTATTTTTGTTGCTAAATTCTTTCGCTCTCAATCTCCGTATTCCAAAATGGCTTTGGTAAGCCATCTGACTACTGATTATAGGTTCATAGGTCTTACGAAAAAATGAAAGGATTAAGACAGACCACACAGGTCCAAATCTGCCGATGACGCTTCCGTTAAGCTAGTCGCCAGTCCACCAGTACACATTGAGGCGCCTTTGCAGCTCCTGATGCCCACTTCTACAGATTTGCAGGCCTCTGCTGAGACTCGTTTGGAGTCTGGTGTGCCGCGAGATGCTTCTTCGACTATGGAATCAGCGGATGTCTCTACCTTGGATGGGTCTTGAGCTGCTGTGCAGGCACCGGCTTCTGGGGGTGTTTTCCAACCTACCGATATTCGAATCAAGCAGACTTCTTGGTTTAGCCAAAACTAATGAGTTTCTTGGGCCCAGAGTACACACTACGCCTAGAAAACCAATGACCACAGTGCATGCTTAGACCCCCATGCCACAGAAACAAATGCTTAGAATGGCTGAAGACTTTGTAACACTTATTAGGGGAAGCCAGCCTTCCCCTGCTAAGAGACGAAGAATTCAGTTGCCTTCAGATTCTACAGACTAGGAGTCCGATGACTCTGACCTTTCTGATTATCAGGACATGCCCTTAGCCTATGAGGATTCAGATGCAGAGGAATCCATTCCCTCTGCCTCCACTCCAGAGGATTTCTCTTTTGGTGAAACCTTGCGTACTTTAAGAAAGCATTTCCATTGGGAATGCCAAGACTATCCTCAGTCCAAAAAGAGACTCAGAGAATTTTTAGAGCTACTTCAGCACAGGCCTTTAGCTATTTCCCCTGTCCTGGATGTTGTGGATGATGTTTTCATGGAATCCAGTCTTACTCCAGACACCTTACCTCCAGCCCCTAGGAAGCCTGATAGGTACTACTGAGTACCTGATTCCCACAAGTTTCTTTTCAGGAATCCTACTGCTGAGTCATAGATGATTTCCTAGGGACCTAAAGGTGTTAAGGCTACTACAGCCAAAAATCCTACCCCTTCGGACAGGGATTCCAGAGCTTTAGACAGTTGGGGTGAGAAGTTAAATACTTCTGCAACTCTTGCTATCAGGGCATTGAGTTGCCAGTTTCACATGCTGAAGTACCAGCAACTTATTATGGAGCTCATTAAACAAAAAATGGTAATATTTCCAGATTGTGCAGAAAATAAAGATTTGCAAGAGCTTATGCAGTCTGCAAATCAAGTTAGTACGCATACTTTGCCGTGTGGTTTTGATGCCCTAGAAGCATCTTGCAGGGCTGCAGTCACTGGCTCTGTACTGAAAAGGCATGCTTGGCTGAAGGAGCAGATCTTGTCAGATCATGTCAAATCCAAATTACTAGACGCTCCTTTAAATAAGGGTGTTTTGTTTGGCACCAAATCAGAGTAGTTCTTAAAAAGATGAAAGAAAAAGCTAAAGCTATGTAAACTGTTAGTGCAACCACCTATGTAAACTGTTAGTGCAACCACCTCGAGTCAGTCGGCACTACCCTTCAAAACACTGATCCTTTCCACCCCCCTCCAGGCCTTCCCAAACAAGACCTAGTGGAAACAGACCACCCAGACTACAGTCTCAGGGTATGCAGAGATCTAAGCAATGGAGTGCTCCCACCCCTAAAACAGGGAGTGCTAAGCCACCTCCCTATGGAAAAAGTTCACAATGACTTCTCAGTTCTACTTCCCAACTCTGCCCAATTGCTTGTGCCCCTAGGAGGAAAACTTACCCTTCATGCAGAACACTGGATGTCCTCCACTGATGGGTCCTCAACATTGTATCCCAGGGGTACATATTTTATTTCCATTCACTGCAGACACCAAGTGGGTTTCCAGACCTTCCTCCAAACCAATGGGCAGAGGCTCAAAACCAAGTTCCTTCCCTGCTCCACATCAGAGCTCTTCAGCCAGTTCCAGTACAACAAAGGGGTCAGGGTTTCTACTCCAAACTATTCCTGGTGGTACCCAGGAAAGAGGGCTCTTGGCTCTCAATCCTGGATCTTTCAATTCTCAACACCTTCCTGGTGGTCCCAAAATTCAAGATGCTTACCCTGCAACAGCTTCTCCCTGTGCTAGCCAAGGATGCCTGGTTAGTCACCCTAGACTTCAATGAATCTTATCTGCACATCCACATCAGGGAATCCTGCAATAAATATCTACATTTCAGGGCAGGGTCTATGCATTATCAGTTCTCTGCACTTCCTTTTGGCTTATCTACTACGCCCAGAAGTATTCACAAAATGCCTGGCTCCAGCCATTGCATACTGCAGGCAGAGAAATATCCAAATTTACCCATTCCTGGATGATTGCCTGATTCAGGCGGGCAGCAAGAAATTGCTGCTTCAGCACTTTGCATTTGTAAAAAGCCTTCTCACTTCATTGGGGTACAACATCAAAGAAAATAAATCTCAACTGGTGCCCATTCAAAAGATTGTATTCCTGGGAGCAAGCTTGGACACAACTTCCCAGATGGCATTTCTCACTTCAGAAAAACAGGTCTATCTGACAAGACTACTTCAAGCAAATGGCCACCAGAACCCATCTTAACTGCAAGCCCTAGGGTTCATGGCCTCATGTGTTCTGCTAATTCAATGTGCAAGACTGCATATGAGGAAACTTCAATGGTACTTAAAAAGCCTTTGGTGCCAACATTCTCAGGACCTGGAAACAAGTCATTGCTATCATACCTTGTCTGAGGACAGAGTTACTTTAGTGGGCAGAAGCATGCAACCACAACAAGGGACTGCATTTTACTCTACCCTACGCTGCCCAAACTCTGACCACAGACACATCAGATTATGCATGGGAGGCTCACATGGACAAGCAAATGCATTCAGGGTCACTGGAGCTCAAGCCAAATTCTCCTGCACATCAACCAAAAGGAGATGCTAGCTGTACAGAATGCTCTGACATCTTTCAAATACCTAATCCTTCCAGGACAACTGCTGATAAAAACAGACAACACCACAGTTATTTGCTACATAAGCAGGGAGGAACCCATTCTTACCCACTCTGCAGATTAGCCATGACTCTGTGGAGGAGCACAGCTTTGGACAACCAAATCCATCTACAAGCTCAATTCCTGACATGCAAACAAAATTCACTGGCAGACGGCTTAAGTAGAAATCTCCTAGACCCACATGAGTGGAAAATGGAGCCCAGCACCTTCAATCTTCTGATCCAGAAGTGGGGGACCCCTGAGGTGGCTCTCTTTGCCTCCCCCCAAAACCACCAGTTAAGCAAATTTTGCACCAGGAACCCTCACAGCAGGGCCTGGAAGGTGGATGCCCTATCCTTTCAATGGGAAAACCTCTCAATCTACTTTCCCCCCCTCGGCCCGTACACTCGAGTACTACTCAAGATAATAGAAGACAGGCCAAGGACAATTCTTATTGCCCCTGACCGGCAACGCCAGCATTGGTACCTACTCCTGCGCAGCCTGACAACGGTGCTACCCTGTCCCCTACACCAGATCCCTACCCTGCTGTCACAGCAGGAGGGACAGATTTTGCATCCACAATTGCAAACCCCAAGTCTTGCAGCTTGGCTTATTCCTTGAATACTCCACCAGCAACCCTAAGTAAACAGGTGCTGGATATCATTCTTGAAACCAGAAGGCCTAGTACTCGGAAATCCTATGCGGAAAAGTGGAAAAGATATTGTTCTTGGATTCAGTCTAAAGGAAAGGACACAGCAGTGCTCACCTTACCTCTAATCCTCGATTACCTAGCAGAGCTACTCCACAGAGGGCTATCCTTCTCCATTTAGATTCATGCCTCTGCCATTTTGGCTCATTACAATACTGAGCCACCTCTATTTTCTCACCCTGTCATCAAACAGTTCTTGAGAGGGGCTAACGACTTAAGGCCACCAAGGAGAGCACCCACCCCTGCTTGGGACCTTAACTTTGTACTGGAAAAGCTCACGCTTCCCCCTTTTGAACCTTCTGCTTCAGTAGAGTTAAAATTCTTCTCTTGGAAAATGGCCTTGCTTCTAGCCATCACTTCAGCTAGAAGAGTGTCTGAGCTACAGGCACTGATGGCTGTGGAACCCTTTATCTCCCATGCTGACAGGGTTTCCCTCAGGACTAACCCTTCCTTTATGCCTAAGGTGGTGTCCAGTGTGGCCCTAAACCAGTCAATCCATTTGCCAACCTTCTTCCCTAACCCTCAAAATAAAGGGGAAAGGATCCTGCACTCTTTGGACGTGCACAGACAGCTCAGGTTCTACCTTGATAGGACTAAGCCTTTCAGAAAACATGACTAGCTGCTAGTCAGCTTTGCAACAGGGGCAGCGGGCAAGGCCATTCCTAAACAAACAATTTCCAAATGGATAGCACACTGCATCCATTTCTGCTACAAGCACTATGGAAAACCAACCCCTCAAGGGGTTAGAACACACTGCACTAGAGCTACTTCTACTTCTACAGCATTTCTCAGGGGAGTCCCTACCAGGGACATTCTGGAAGCTGCAACCTGAAGTTCTGTACACACTTTCACCAATCATTACCACTTACCTATCTTTTCCAAACCAGGGCAGGATTTGCTGCAGCAGTCTTGCAGGGCCTACTAGCCAGCCCTAACTCTTCTTGACTGCCTCCACCCTTCCTCAGCTTTGGGAATCAACCCACATGTGATGACTGCAACAGTGAAACACGAAGAACATAGTACAGTTGTGTGTACTTAACATAAATGTAGATGTTCAAGTGTATTCACTGATTCAGTCCTGGTTTCACTCCCTCCAGCCCCATGTTTTTCTCTCTCTCCTCTCTATGGCTATTCCTAATGGTATTGGTATTTACTTTTTACTGGTGGTGGTTTCCACACCATATACTAGCTCCCTATTTGGGGACTCCTGACATTTGGGGCAGGAATAACTGATGTAATGGTGTCGACTGCTTGTCTTTATACCCCCTGATGACCTGACGTCATGGAAGAAGCGACAGCATCCGACGCAGAAATACTAAGACTCTGGTATTCGGGCTGACTGAGGGCTACCTGCAGGAAGATAACCCAAGTGTGATGACTGCAACAGTGAATACAGTTGAACATCTACATTTATGGTAAGTGTACACAACTGTACTTTTCTCTTCCTCCACATCGAGCGACCATTCTGAGAATTAGGTACAGCAGCTCCTAGCACTTGAAGCTCCAACAGCATAAATAATCCTGCAGGTTCTGGGGTCCATGTCTGCAGCCATCCTGTTAGTTCCCCTGGCAGGGTTTTTCATGCAGGTGCTACAGTGTTCTCGAGCCAATTAGATGTCCATCCTGTCTCTTCCCCTGTCTTTTTGCATTAAGCTGACTCGCATCTGTAGGTGTTATCTCAATTGGTGGATCCAGTCAGACAATGTTATCCTCGGCAGACCATTTTTGAACAATCCCCTGTTAGCCACCGTGACCTCTGATTCTTCCCATTTTGGGTGAGGGGACATTACAGTGGGAAGATGTTTCAAGGCACATGGTCACCCCCATAAGACCAAGTTGTGTATCAACTTCCTAGGGATGAGGGTGGTCTTTCTAACATTGCAGGCCTTTCAGGGCATCCTTCCTGTGGGGACTATTGCAATACACTCCGTCAGTTGTCTGGTACATCAACAAGCAGGGAGGAAGCCATTCTTACCCCATATGCAAGGAGGCCATGAAAGTGTGGGAATGGGCGATCTCTTCAGACCATCTTCTAGTTGCAACACACATTCCGGGGAAAAACCAGTGATTTGGCGGACAGTCTCAGCAGGTCTCTTCTGATCTTGCACGAGTGGTCCCTCATGCAATCAATTGCAAACATGATCTTCAGCAGGTGGGGTCAGCCGTGCTGCGACCTCTTTGTTCCCCCCTCAACAAGTACATCAAGATTTTTGCTCTGACCCCCCCCCCCTACAAGGGAGGCCTTGAGGGATGTTGTAGTCCACATTTGGCCCCCAGGTCTCCCTGTATGCTTATCTTTCTCTTCCACACATCCCCAAGTTTGTTCAGAAGGCAAGCAAGTCAAAGAGCTCATCCGTCCTAATTGCCCCTTTCTGGCCTCGCCAAGTGTGGTTCCCCTTTCTTTGGTCTCATCTGAAGTATCCTCCTTGGATAGTGGAGCCCACTCTGGATCTTCTTTCTCACCCATCGGGGAGACAACACCCCAGCCTTCGAACACTGAAATTGACTGCCTGGATGTTCTTCATGTTTCGCTGTTATACAGTCATTACATTTGGGTAATCTGCTGGCAGGTTGCACTCAGTCGGCCTGAATAACAAAGTCTTGGGTCTTGCATCAGTTGCGGTCTCCTCTTCCATGACGTCAGGTCGTTAGGGGTATAAAACATGCAGCCAATGCCATTTTAATCAGTCTTTCTTGCTGCGTGGTGCCAGAAGCAGTTGGCAAGTGCCGGTCGGCCGACTACTGAAATTTTCGTATTTGAGTTTCAGAACCGAAGTCTTCAAACTAAAGCTAAGTACCCCATTGGGGAAACTTTTTCTTGCTCCTTACTGATGTCAGTAAAAGTTAATAATTGCATTACTTGTGGGAAGCAAATACCTCATAAGGATTTTCATTTGTACTGTATTCCTTGCTTAGGCCCTGATCACAACATTCCTTGCTGTTGGTTTTGTGCTAAATTTGACCAACGCACTATTAAGCGTCTGTATATTTTTTCTTCTAAATATTTTGGTTCAAGATTAACTACCCTGAAATGCCGTTGGTTAGCTATCCGACTACCAGAGTTCACAAAAAATGTAAGGAAAAAGACAGAGACAGACCGTCGAGGTCCAAAACTGAGGAAGAAGCTTCTCCTAAGCCAGTCGCCGGTACTCAGAGGCGCTTTCGCAGCCCCTGATACCCGCTACTTTAGAGTCGCAGGCCTGTAACGAGACCCATCCAGAGTCCGGTGTGCCACGGGATTCACCAAGTATTGTACCCGTGGATGTCTCTCCCTTTGATGGGTCCAGAGACACTGAGCAGGCACCGGCTTCTGAGGGTGTTTTCAGGCCTCAACATTTTTATATTAAACTGATGCCAGCAACAAAAACAAGGTCAAAAACAACTTTTATGTCTAAAAAAAAAGACGCATGAGCCACGTGCTCAGGTCCCTATGCCTAAAAAACAGATGATCAAAATGGCTAAGGATTTAATTACTTTGATCAGCGCTGAAAAGGCTCCAGATATCAATCACAGGGTTCTTACAGGTCAAAGCAATGGGGTGCCTCCACCTCCAAATCTGGAGGTAACAAAGCACAACCCTACAGTAAGCAGTCTCAATGACTTTCCTCTACCTTCTCCGAGTACTTATCTTTTGGCAGCCCCCTTGGGAGGGAAAACTAGTACTTCATGCTCAAAATTGGCAGTTAATTACCCAGGACAAGTGGGTATTAAACATAGTATCCCAGGGGTACAGATTTCATTTCCATACTTTGCCATTTCCAAGCGGATGGCCGGATCTGCCACAAAACCAGTGGGCAGCAGCCCAGAAACAAGTAGTGTCCCTCGTGGGTATGGGGGCTATTCAGCTGGTACCAGAAAAGGAAAAAGGGCAAGGATTTTATTCAAGACTTTTCCTGGTACCCAGAAAAGACAATTCATGGCGTCCAATGCTGGACTTATTGATTCTGAACACGTACCTGGACATTCCAAAATTCAAAATGCTGACTTTACAACAGCTACTGCCTATGCTAGGCAAGAATACTTGGTTAGTAACTCTAGACTTAAAAGAGGCATACCTGCATATCCCAATAAGGGAATCATGCAGAAGATACCTCCGCTTCAAAGCAGTTTTTTGCATTACCAATTCTCTGCACTGCCCTTTGGCTTATCTACTGCGCCCTGCATCTTTACAAAGTGCCTTGCACCAGTAATTGCATTCTGCAGACAAAGAAATATTCAAATTTATCCTTATTTGGATGATTGTCTCATTCAAACACAGGACAAAGGACACTCTTGTTGAACATCTGGCATTTGTAAAAAGGCTTCTAGCATGCCTAGGATACGCCATAAACTAAAAGAAATCACAACTGGTACCCTCTGAAATAATTACATTCCTGGGTGCAAGCTGGAAGACAACTGCCCAGGTGGCTTACTTCACGCCAGACAAACAAAGGCAATTGACAACATGCTTCAATCAAATGGCAAGAAAAACCCAGTTATCTGCAAGACAAATTCTGCAGGCTTTGGGATTCATGGCATCCTGCATTCTAATTCCATATGCAAGACTACATATGAGGAAACTTCAGTGGTACCTAAAACGTTTATGGAGTCAACATTGTCACAGCCTGGAAACAATGATTCCTCTCATTCCCTGCCTGCAACAGGAGTTTCTTTGGTGGGCAGAGACATGTCACCAAAACAAGGGACTGTCATTCACTCTACCTCCTGTCACCCAAACCCTAACTACAGACGCATCAGACTATGCTTGGGGGGCCCACCTGGCAGGGAGATGCATTCAGGGCAAATGGAGCCCAAACCAAATGCATGTGAAATATCAACCAGAAAGAAATGGTAGCTGTTCAGAATGCTCTGTCAGCCTTCAAGGACTTACTTCATCCAGGACAACTACTGATAAAGACGGACAACACCACAGTTATGTGGTACATGAACAAGCAGGAGGGTACACATGCCTACCCTCTTTACAGACTAGTCATGACTTTGTGGGACACAACATTGACTTACCAAGTACATCTGCAGGCACAATTCCTGCCAGGAAAGATAAATACTCTGGCAGACTAAACAGAAACCTCATGGATCCCCACGAGTGGAAATTGGACCCACAAGTCTTCAACATGATAACAAGGAAATGGGGATGCTCGGATATAGATCTATTTGCCTCTCCTCACAACTACCAACTAAAAAGATTCTGCACAAGGACTTAGCACAGACAAGCTTGGAAAGTGGACGCCCTGTCTTTCAGCTGGAAAAACTTAGCAGTATATGCCTTTCACCACTGCCTCTCCTCCGCAAGGTACTCCTAAAGGTCAGACAAGAGAAGCCAAAGATGATACTGATTGCCCCAGACTGGCCCCGCCAGTACTGGTATCCAATCCTAAGGAACTTGTCTCAATGCCTGGCTTGGACCTTGTCTCAAATACCTCATCTACTGTTCCAACAAAACAATCAGATCCTGCACAGCCAACTCAGGACCTTAAATCTGGCAGCATGGCAGATAATGTAGTCATACAAAACACACCTCTCACTAAAGCTGTGATGGATGTCATTTTGGAGACCAGAAGGCCTAGTACCAGAAAATCTTACGCTGGAAAATGGAAGAGATTCTGTGCTTGGAACCAAGCACAATGAATTGACACAGCTGTCCCCAATATTCCTCAGATTTTGCAATACTTTACTGAGATGCTGGACAAAGGCCTATCCTTTTCATCAATTAAAATTCATGCCTCTGCCATTTCGGCTCATTACAATACAGAACCACCAATCTTTTCTCATCCTTTGTTAGGGCAGTACCTCAGAGGAGCCAAAAACTTAAGGCCTCCAAGGAGATCACCAATACCAGCATGGGACCTCAATTATGTCTTGGAAAAACTCACCCTGCCTCCTTTTGAGCCTGCCGCTACAGCTGATAAGTTTTTATCTTGGAAAACAACTCTGCTCTTAGCAATAACCTCTGCAAGACGAGTCTCAGAGCTACAGGCACTCATGGCTGTGGAACCTTTTATCGTTTTTTATCCAGACAGGGTTTCTCTGAGGACAAACCCAACATTTATGCCTAAGGTAGTGTCCAGTGTGGCCCTTAACCAAGCTATTCACCTGCCTACTTTTTATCCAAACCCACAGTGTAAGGGGGAGAGAATTCTGCATTCCTTGAACATACACAGACAGCTACGCTTCTACTTGAACAGAACCGAAGCTTTCAGAAAGACAGAGCAATTACTAGTGGCATGTGCTGCAGGATCACAAGGAAAGGCTATCTCAAAGCAGACCATTTCAAAGTGGATAGGCCACTGCATTAGTTTCTGCTATTCACAACATGGCAAGCCAGTGCCTTAAGACATTAGGCCACATTCAACCAGAGCAGCAGCCACTTCAACAGCCTTCCTCAGGGGAGTACCAACCAAAAACATTTTAGAAGCTACTACCTGGAGTTCAGTGCACACCTTTACAAAGCACTATCATTTACCACTCTACTCTCAGTCCAGGGCAGGCTTTGCCACTGCAGTTCTGCAGGGCCTCGTAGACGCTCCTAAAGCAATTTAGCTCCAGCCTCCCAACCATAGCTTTGGGATTCAACCCAAGTGTAATGACTGCAACAGTGAAACACGAAGAACATAGTATAGTTGTGTACACTTACCATAAATGTAGATGCTCGAGTGTATTCACTGTTGCAGTCCAGGTTATCCACCCGCCTTCCCCCATATCTTTGCTGGAACTTATCTTTACTTCTCTAATCTATATAACCTATGCGGTGTATTTGCTTGTAGATGAAGGTAAAATATTTATTTTGGTGCATGCATGCTTTATTGACATATTTTTAGCCTACCCTTTTGGGGGCACCTGACATCTGGGGCAAGAAAAACTGAAGAAAATGGCGTCAGCTGCATCTTTTATACCCCTGGCGCACTGACGCCAGTGAAGAGGCAACAGCAACCGACACCGAACCTAGACTTTGGAATTCAGGCCGACCTGAGGGTAGCCTGCCAGTAGGATAACCCAAGTGTAATGACTGCAACAGTGAATACACTCTAACATCTACATTTATGGTAAGTGTACACAACTGTACTTTCTCTGCACTGCCCTTTGGCTTGTCTACTGCGCTCAGGGTATTCACAAAGTGCCTGGCTCCAGTAATTGGATTTTGCAGGCAAAGAAATATTCAAATATATCCATACCTGGACGATTGTCTAATTCAGGCAGAAAACCAGGCCATTCTTGGAAATCTTCTGGCTTTTGTAAAAAAGGTTCTAACTTGTCTGGGGTACACCATAAACGAAAAGAAATCACAACTGGGTACCCTCTCAACAGATTACATTCCTGGGTGCAAGCTTGAATACAGCTGCCCAGATGGCTTTCCTCACGCCAGAGAAATTGCTGCTTCAGCACTTTGCATTTGTAAAAAGCCTTCTCACTTCATTGGGGTACAACATCAAAGAAAATAAATCTCAACTGGTGCCCATTCAAAAGATTGTATTCCTGGGAGCAAGCTTGGACACAACTTCCCAGATGGCATTTCTCACTTCTTTTGGTAGCTTACGTCAAACAAGTGGCCACAAAAACCCTGTTATCTGCAAGACAAATACTGCAAGCCTTGGGGTTGATGGCCTCATGCATTCTTCTAATTCCATATGCAAGACTGCATATGAGGAAACTACAGTGGTACTAAAAAGTCTATGGAGTCAGCATTGTCACAATCTGGAAACAATGATTCCTATCATACCTTGCCTATGCCTGGAGTTCTTATGGCGGGCAGAGGCCTGCCACCAAAACAAGGGACTGCCATTCACACTACCCCCTGCCGCCCAAACCCTAACTACAGATGCATCAGACTATGCATGGGGGGCTCACCTGGCAGGGAAGTGCATTCAGGGCAAATGGAACCCATATCAAATCAAAAAGAAATGTTAGCCGTACAGAATGCTCTGACTGCCTTCAAGGACTACATTCTTCCAGGACAACTAATGGTAAAGACAGACAACACTACGGTTATGTGGTACATAAACAAGCAGGGGGGGTACACATTCCTACCCCCTCTGCAGACGAGCCATGGCATTGTGGAACACGGCCTTGAGCTACCAAGTGCACCTACAAGCTCAATTCCTGCCAGAAAAATTGAATACACTGGCAGATGGACTAAGCAGAAATCTCATGGACCTATACGGCAAACCATGAATGATTTTGATTGCTCCAGACTGGCCATGCCAACACTGGTACCCACTCCTGTGCAGTGTGTCACAAATACCTCCATGGCACCTGCCTCAGACACCTTCTTTGCTGTCTTAGCAGGAGAACCAAATTCTGCACCATTAGCTTCCAACATTGAACCTTGCAGCTTGGCTAATCACTTAAATTCGTCCTTAGCATCCCTCAGCAAACCTATGATGGATGTCATCTTGGAGGCGAGAAGACCTAGTACTAGAAAATCTTATGCTGACAAATGGAGAAGATTCTGTGCCTGGAACCAATCTTTAGGGATGAGCACAGCAGCGCCCAATTTACCTCAGATTTTGCAATACTTAACTGAGATACTTCACAAGGGCTTTTCTTTTCCCCTATTAAAATCCACGCTTCAGCTATTTCAGCTCACTGTAACACAGAACCACCCCTCTTTTCTCATCCCCTGCTCAAGAAGCATCTCAGAGGGGCAAAGAACTTGAGACCACCCAGGAGAGCTCCTACCCCTGCCTGGGACCGTAACTTTGTTTGGAGAAACTCACTCTACCTCCTTTCGAGCCAGCTGCTACTGCAGACTTAAAATTTCTTTCTTGGAAAACAGCTTTCCTTTTAGCAATCACTTCAGCCAGAAGGATATCTGAATTACAGGCCCTTATGGCAGTGGAGCCTTTCATCATCTTTCATGCGGACAGGGTATCTCTGAGGACCACTCCATCCTTCATGCCCAAGGTGGTTTCCACTGTGGCTCTTAATCAGTCCATTCATTTGCCAACCTTCTTTCCCAATCCACAGAGCAAAGGTGAATGGATTCTGCATTCCTTGGACATGCACAAACACCTTAGATTCTACTTGGACAGAACTAAATTTCAAAGAAAATGTGAACAATTGCAGTAGAATTTTCTGCTGGGGCAGAGGGCAAGGCTATTTCAAAACAAACCATTTCTAAATGGATAAGCCATTGCATTCATTTCTGCTATAAGCACCATGGAAAACCTATCCCCCAGGGGATCCGATCTCACTCCACCAGGGCTGCATCTACTTCTGCAGCCTTTCTCAGAGGTGTTCCTACCAGGGATATTCTAGAAGCTGCTACCTGGAGTTCTGTACATACTTTCACCAAGCATGATCATTTACCAATTTTCTCTAAATTCAGAGCTGGCTTTGCCACTGCTGTCTAGCAGGGCCTTATAGCTCGTCCTAGTGCTGTACAAATTCCTCCTCCCAACCATAGCTTTGGGAATCTTCCCAAATGTAATGACTGCAACAGTGAATCACGAAGAACATAGTACAGCTGTGTACACTTAACATAAATGTAGATGTTGGAGTGTATTCACTGTTGCAGTCCTGGTTACCCTCCCTCCAGCCCCCTGTTTTTCTCTTACTATACCTCTACCTTCTTTTACTATGCTTAATAAAGCCTTTTTGGTGTATTTGCTTTTGGTTGGAGGTATATTTTTGTGTGTTTTAATTTTATTTGCTCCCCATTTGGGGGGCACCTGACATGTAGGGCAAGAAAAACTGATGTAATGGCATCGGCTGCATGTTTTATACCCCTGACGACCTGACGTCATGGAAGAAGGGGCAGCAACTGACACAGGACCCAAGACTTTGTTAATCAGGCTGACTGTGGGCAGCCTGCCAGCAGACTACCCAAATGTAGACTGCAACAGTGAATGCACTCGAACATCTACATTTATGGTAAGTGTACCCAACTGTACTTTCAAGAAGACCAAAATGCCTTTTCGGGACACACGTGATGAGTATTTCTTCCGGGGTAGACTGAATTCTTCTGGAAGACGCACCCCTTGGTAGAAGGGGGGTCCACGTAACCAGGACTCCAAATTCCTTTCCTGGACAAAACCCTATCAGCGCTCCTGAACGAAGGCCTGATTGCTTACCTCTGGAAGCAGTCAGGGAAGATTCTCTCTGCACCATTCAGCCTGGCTTACAGTAACCTCGGACACCTGGGTGCAGAAAATAATTACTAGAGGTTAACACATTCCCTTCAGTCTTTTCCCAAAATCGAATCCCTGATGTTCCACCCAGTCAGAGGGATCTAGCAGCAGTAGAGATTCAAAAGTTGCTTCAGAAGAGTGTCATTCAAGTAGTCCACCAGACCAAATAAGGTCCGGATTTCACTCAAGATACCTTTTAGTGTCAAAAAAGGTGGGGGACTGGAAACCAATCTAGGATTTCAGCCTATTGAACAGATTTGTACAACAGACAAAATTCCAGATGGTCATGGTTCAGTCAATCATTCCCTTTATAGAGAAAGACAATTGGATGTGCTCTGTAGATCTGCAGGAATTGTATTACCACATAAAAATGGATAAATGCTCCAGAAGATAACTCCACTTCCGGCTAAGAGCCAGTATTTCCAATTTTGAGCATTGCCCTTTGGTCTGACCACAGCCCCCTGGGTGTTCACCAGATGCATGGCAGTCGTAGTAGCTCATTTGAGACTACAGGGATTCTGGATGTTTCCATGTCTAGACGACTGGCTCCTCACCACTCCCTTCAGGCATCTACGCCATAGACTTCCTTATACAGTTTGCCAAAACACTAGGCATTTCAGTCAACAAAGAAAAGTCACAATTGACTCCCACGCAGGATCTGGAGTTAATCGGAGCAAGGTTAAATACAATATCCTGTGTAGCCTCCCTTCCTCTCCACAGACTGTTGCAACAAAGATCGCAACTTCAGGTAATAATTTCTCAAAACAAAGATGTTCTTCGTGTTTCACTGTTGCAGTCATCACACTTGGATTATCCTGCCATGGGTAGCCCTCAGTCGGCCCAAATACCAGAGGTTTTGTATTTTTGCATCTGTTGCTGTTGCTCCAGGACTGACGTCAGGTCGTCGGTGGTATAAAATCAGGCAGCCAACGCCATTACATCTTTCTTGCTGAGGAGCCCGAAGCAGTTAGCAAGATTGCTGGTCGACTGCTACCTGAGTTTTGTTTCTGAATTGAAGTACAAGTCTTCTAAAGCTACGTACCCCATTGGGGATCCTTTTTTCTTGCTCTAACCAATGTCAGAAAAAGTTAACAATTGTCTCATCTGTGGAAAGAAAATACCTCACTGAGACTTCCATTCTTACTGCGTGACCTGTTTAGGCCCACATCACGACGTACCTAGCTGTCGCTTTTGTGCTTTGTTTAACGCCAGAACTATATGTCGTGGTACCCTTATTGTAGCTAAATATTTTTGCTCTCAGTCCCTGTATTCCGATATGGCTTCAGTAAGCCATCCGACTACGATCTTCCGAAAAAACGTAAAGATAAGGACAGTGACAAGACCGCACAGGTCAAAAACTGTCGATGCCGCTTCAGTTAAGCTAGTAGTCAGTTCTCTGTCTTCAGTGAAGCACTTTCACAGCCCCTGACGCCCACTTCTGTGGATTCGCAGGCCGCTACCGAGACCCGTTTGGAGTCCAGTATGCTGCAAGACTCTTCTTTGACTAAGGATCCTGCGGATGTCTCTACCTTGGATGGGGTCAGGAGCCGCTGAACAGGAACCGGCTTCCGAGGAAGTTCTTCACACTACCGGTACTCGACACAAACCGACTTCTTTCGCGTTTTCAGTTATTTCTAAAACTACCGAGTTTCTAAGGCCCAAGGCACGAACTACGCCTAAAAAACCGACCCAAGCTCAGGCACCTGCTTCCATGCCTCAATCTCAAATGCTTAAAATGGCGGAATACCTTATGCTTATTAGGGGAAGCCAACCTACCACTTCCGAAAGAAAGAGACTTGTCCCCAGCAGTTTTATCTGACCAGGAGTCAGATGAATTTGAGGTTTCTGAATATGAAGACATACAACCGTTATCTGCTTATGAGGATTCAGATGCAAAGGAATCTATTCCTTCTGCCTCTCATGCAGAGGATTTTTCATTTGGTGAAACCCTACATACTTTAAGGGAGCATTTTCAATGGGAATGTCAAGACTATTCTCAGTCCAAAAAGAGACTCTGGGAATTCTTCGATTTACCACAGCACAGACCTTTAGCCATTCCTCCTGTCTTGGATGTTGTGGATGATGTCTTTATGGAATCCATTTTCACTCTTGACACCCTTCCTCCTGCTCCCAGGAAACCTGACCGGTATTAGAGTCCCTGACTCTCATAAATTTCTTTTCAAAAATCCTACTGCTGACCCAGAGGTAATCTCCCAAGGACCTAAAGGAATTAAAGCAACCACAGCTAAGAATTGCACACCCTCGGACAAGGATTCCTGAGCTCTAGACAGATGGGGTAAAACAGTATACAACTCTGGAACTCTTGCCATTAGAGCACTAAATTGTCAGTTCCACATGCTGAAATACCAGCAACATTCCATGGAACTCCTCAAACAAAAAATATCTACCTTTCCTGCTTGTGCAGAAAATAATTACAAGAACTTATGCATTCTGCAAGCCAAGTTACTAAACACACCTTGAATGTGGCTTTGACGCCCTAGAAGCATCTTGCAGGGCAGCAGTCACTGGTTCTGTACTTCGAAGGCATGCTTGGCTTAAGGAACAGACCTTGCCAGACCATGTCAAATCAAAACTATTGGACGCACCATTGAAAGAAGACAATTTTTTTGGCACCAAGGCAGAAGAGGTCTTGAAAAAGATGGAAGAAAAAGCTAAATTTATGCAGACAGTTAGACTTCTTACAGGTCCAGCCTCCGAGGTTCAGTAGGCATTGTCTATCCAAGCACTGGTCCTTTCCAGGCGAGCTCAGCCAAGACTTAGGGGAAGCAGACCTCCCAAACAGCAGTCCCAGGAAATGCGGAGATCTAAGAAATGGAGTTCCTCCAATTCAAAAACCGGGAGTGCTAAGCCACCCTCTTATGGAAAAGAACTCTCAATGACTTAACACCTCCACTCCTTACCTCTAACCACCTGCTTGTGTCTCTAGGAGGAAAACTCATCTTCCATGCAAACAACTGGGCCTCTATTACCAACAACTGATGGATCCTCAACATAGTGTCCCAGGGATACAAATTTTATTTCCACACACTGCCACCCCCAAAAGGGTTCCCAGATCTTTCTCCAAACGAGTGGGCAGAGGCCAAAAAACAAGTCCATTCCCTGCTCTCCATGAGGGCAATACAGCCTGTTTCTGCAGACCAGATAGGCCAAGTTTTTTATTCCAGGCTTTTCCTGGTACCCAGAAAAGAGGGCACCTGGCACCTAATCCACGATGTATCAATTCTAAACACCTTCCTGGTGATACCAAAATTCAAAATGCTCACCCTACAGCAGCTTCTTCCTATGCTTTTCAAGGATGCTTGGTTAGCCACCCTAGACCTAAAAGAAGCCTACCTGCACATCCCAGTCAGGGAATCTTGCAGGAAATATCTGTGTTTTAGGGCAGGATCTATGCACTTTCAGTTCTCTGTGCTTCCCTTTGGCTTATCCACTGCTCCAAGAATTTTCACAGAATGCCTGGCACCAGCCATTGCTTTTTGCCAACAAAGAAATATTTAAATTTTACCCCTACATAGACTGCCTGATTCAGGCAGGCAGGAAAAGCTGTTACAGCACCTGACCTTTGTAAAGGACCTACTGACCTCCCTGGGGTATACTTTAAACGAAAAGAAATCAAAACTAGTCCCCACTCAAAAAATGTTATTCCTGGGTGCAAGCCTGGACATAGCATCCCAGATGGCATTCCTTACTCCAGAAAAACATGCCTACCTGACAGGCTACTTCTCTCCCACCAGAACCCAGTTATCCGCAAGGAAAATCCTGCAAGCTCTAGAGCTCATGACCTCTTGCATTCTGCTCATTCCATATGCCAAACTGCATATGAGGAAACTATAATGGTACCTAAAAAGCCTTTGGTGTCAACACTCTCAAGACCTGGAAACTGTCATACCTATGATACCCTGTCTAAGGAAAGATTTTCTTTGGTGGGCAGCAGCATGCAACTACAACAAGGGACTTCCCTTCTCAGAACCCCACACCACCCAGACCTTCACCACAGACTCATCCGATTATGCCTGGGGTGCACACTTGGACAGCAGGTGCATTCAGGGCCATTGGAGCCCAAGTCAAATACATCTGCACATCACCCAAAAAGAGATGCTGGCTGTTCAGGATGCTCTGACAGCTTTCAGACCCCTACTCTCCCCGGGGCCTCTAGTGATCAAAACAGACAACACCACAGTGATGTGGTATATCAGCAAGCAGGGAGGGGACTCACTGTTATCCTCTCTGCAGGCTCGCCATGACCCTTTGGCACACGGCCTCAGCCATGCAACTACACGTGTTAGCACAATTCCTGTCAGGCTGTCTAAATTGTCTGGCAGACAACTTAAGCAGAAACCTGCTTACACCCACACGAGTGGCAGGTAGACCCCAGAACCTTCACCCTTGTAACCCAGAGATAGGGCATCCCGAAGGTCGACCTCTTTGCCTTCCACTCCAATCATCAACACAGCAAATTCTGCACCAGGGAACCTCACAGCAAGACCTGGAAAGTGGATGCTCTATCCTTCCAGTGGGTAAACCTCTTGATCTATGCATTTCCCCCTCTACCACTCATTTCAAGGGTACTGCTCAAAATAAGGGAGGAAAAACAGAGGACAATCCTGATTGCCCCTGACTGGCCATGCCAGCACTGGTGCCCACTGCTGCGCTGCCTGCCACCATGGCACCTACCTCAGATCTCAACACTCCTGACCCAAAGGAATGGAGAATTCATGCATCCCCGATTGCAGGCCCTCAACCTGGCGGCCTGGCTTATTGCATGACCTCTCCTCAAGCTGCCAGCCTAAGTAAACAAGTTCAAGATGTCATACGTGAGGCCAGATGCCCCAGCACTAGAAAATCCTATGCTGACAAGTGGAAAAGGTTTTGGACCTGGATTCAGGTAAGGGAGCCGGAACAGCACAGCCCTCCCTACTTCTCATCCTGGATTACCTGGCAGACCTACTACACAGAAGTCTATCCTTCTCTTCTATTAAAATTCATGCCTCACCCATCATTGCTCATTTCAGCACAGAACCACCTCTCTTCTCACACCCTCTCATAAAACAGTTTCTAAGAGGGGCTTACAACTTAATGCCACCCAGAAGAGCTCCACCCCAGCTTGGGACCTTAACTTTTGTGCTGGAAAAGCTCACCCTGCCCCCCTTTGAACCTGCAGCTTCAGCAGAGTTGAAATTTCTCTCTTGGAAGACAGCATTGCTTCTGGCCATCACTTCAGCTAGGAGTGTCAGAGCTACAAGCACTTATGGCTGTAGAGCCCTTCATCATTTTCCATGCTGACAGGGTCTCCCTCAGGACTAACCCATCCTTCATGCCAAAAGTGGTGTCTAGTGTGGCTCTCCACCAATCCATTAATTTGCCCACCTTCTTCCCTAACCCACAAAACAAGGACGAAAGGATTCTGCGCACTCTAGATGTGCACAGACAGCCAAGATTCTACCTGGACAGGACTAAATCTTTCAGAAAAACTGATCCGTTGCTAGTCAGCTTCGCTGCAGGAGCAGAAGGTAAGGCCATATCCAAACAATCTACAAATGGATAGCACGCTGCATCCATTTCTGCTGCAAACAGCACAGGAAACCACCACCAAAGGGGGTCAGGGCACATTCAACCAGAGCAACCTCCACCTCTAAAGCTTTTCTCAGAGGGGTCTCCACCAGGGACATCCTGGAGGCTGCAGCATGGACATCTGTTCATACCTTCACCAAGCATTACCACCTGCCTAACTTCTCCAAATCCAGGGCAGGCTTTGCCACTGCAGTCTTGCAGGGCATCCTAGCCAGCCCCCAGTCTTCTTGACTGCCTCCACCCTTTTCTTCAGCTTTGGGAATCAACCCAAATGTGATGACTGCAACAGTGAAACATGAAGGAAGTACAGTTGTGTACACTTACCATAAATGTAGATGTTCAAGTTTATTCACTGTTGCAGTCCTGGTTACAGTGGAGATCGAACCAGGAATGGTTGCTTATAAAAGTGTATGCTCTAACCACTGCACTATTGCAATATTCCTTGCTTAGGCCCTGACACCGTTGGAGGGCTACTACAAGCAGATAACCCAAATGTGATGACTGCAACAGTGAAGCATGAAGAACATCATAGTACAGTTGTGTACACTTACCATAAATGTAGATGTTTGAGTGTATTCACTGTTGCAGTCCTGGTTTCTCTCCCTTCATCCCCCCTTGTCCCCCCTCCCCCCTTGCAAGGATATTTGGTATTTACTTTCTACTGGTGGTGTTCTTCCAACATAACCTACCTCCCTATTGGGGGCTCCTGACAGGGCAAGAAAAACTGATGTAATGGCGTCTGCTGCCTGTTATACCACTGACTGCCTGACGTCAGTCCTGGTGCGATGGCAACCAACACAGAAATGCTAAGCCTCTGGTATTCGGGCCGACTGAGGGCTACCCCTGGCAGGATAACCTTAATGTGATGACTGCAACAGTGAATACACCCGAGCATCTACATTTTTATGGTAAGTGTACACAACTCCGCTATTGTTGTATCCCAGTGGATGTGAACACAGTGTGGCAACAAAGTACTGGAGTGCTGGGAGCAGATTATTGTGGAAAGATAACTGAATGCCTCTGTGGAAATTCCAGGTACCAACTGGTATGAGTGCATGAGTGGGATAGTCCTTCAAATTACCAAGGATGGCCCAATCTTGACATCTGTTAATAAGATATTACATTTGTGCTGATGATATGTAAGGAAATCTCATGTACTTATTAGGGTGAATTAGGCTGACCCAGGAAGTGTGGCTGCACCTCCCTGCTCTGCTTTTTGTAACAGACATCCTTTGCCTGAAGAAATGCTCCCGTTTCATATAAGAGGAGTTTTGTACTGGTACAAAAATGTATGCAGCTCTGATAAATTGCCATTTAGGATGACCAGCTGTTTGATACTAAATTGTCTTAACAGAATTCATTGTCGTCACAGATTTTACTTTATGCCAGACTCTTAAAAAATGTTTAGATTAAAATTGCTGGACTGTAGGCCTTCAGACCTTAAACTTAAAATGCTCATATGACTCTCTAAATGCTGTTTCTAGACCAGCAGTGATGGAAGTTATCATTCAGAGCTATAACTGGTTAATGCCCAAAATCTGCCTGATGATATGGTTTAAGACTTTGTCTTTTTGTTTGAAAACAGTGCTACTAACTTCAAAAAGTCTTTGAAAAAAAATTGCTGGAAGGTTATCGCTTTTGTTTTTCCTTTCTCTAAACACTACCCAGTTGGGCTAGCCACCCAGGGATATGAGCATTGGCTCTAGGTAATTTTGTTACCATTGATGTGACACATTGACCCCATGTAAAAATGATTCAACGAAAAAATGGAAGAACCATCTCTGCTGATAATGTGTAAAGCCTAAACCTGTTTAATAATGTCTTTCAACTAAAAAAAAAAACCCTTTTGTGTGCATCTCAAGTCTGACGGGAGGGGGGTTTAAGGTTATAGCATTCAAACCACTACCAGTATTGTCTTCATTCTAAGTTTGTTCTTTTTTGTCATTTTGTAGCAGAGCAGTTTGATCTCAATCTGTTCCCCTTTTGCTACCAGGGCAGATAAAGAGCACTACTTTGTCTTAATTTTCAGTTGTCTCACGATTAGTTTTGATGAAACAACTTCAGTGCCCTGTGATTATTAACACTGATGACAGAAGCTTCATAATCAGATGTGTGTTGTTACTGGGACCACAACATTTTATTCCAGCAGCTTTCTCATTGTCAAAGCTGTTGATGTTGCTGCTTTCAAGGACAGCTCTTCTGTGGCATCAATAAATAGGGCTATTCCTTTGGTAATAGTGTCAGCACCAACACAGTTAGTACCTCTGTGGGTCTCCCAGTGCTGCTTTGTTTTTTCATACCTTTATGCCTAAGATCTTTGGTGTTATGCTTGAGGCTGATATTGGCCAGTTGATACATTGTCTAATGTGAGTTTTTTGTCATTGCTAGAGGGGTTGACGTTTGGGCATTCTTTGGTGCTTTATGTACCTGGTGTATCTTCAGCTTCAGATTGCATGTTGACATTGGAGGCTGTAGTGCATATGCTGCCCGTGGCACCTACAGTAGTTTCTGTCTTGCTCCTTTTGCCAGTCAGCCTTCCAGCAGGATAGGGCACCTGAAGCCATTGGCAGGATCTTTGTTTTTTCTTGCACTTGGCAGGATCTTGATTGTATACCTAGCCCTAATCCAGCATCTTCCTTCTCAGAGTCCTCCCCCCTTGCCTTCCTGCAATCTCCTCCTTCACCACTTGTGCAGGAGGAAGCATAATGAGTTCCATTTGGCGTCTCACATCACACAGACAACAGGAATGGTGCAGACTGCCCACCATTTTCACACAGAAGATCCTGGTTTTGGAGATATCTTTAAGATTATGAAGTAAAAGTGGACTTACCCCCACCAATTTCACATCATGTCACTTAAGGCTGTCACAGGAAGCTTTCTACACTGGAACTAGTGTTAGGGAGGCATAGAAGGAGCCCATTGTTGTGGAACCTGTTCTGATTAGGCCAGACATGACCCCTTTGCCCCACAGCAACCAGAATTGCTGGATTCACCCTTTAATAGTGTGTAGTCCGTGCAGCCACACAAAAAAGGCCTTACTGTCCACTACATTTAATAAAGAATGTACTGTAATGGACAACTTTAAGAAGATCATTTTGCATGTATTCCAGCTTTAGTGTAAGGGCACTGAACTATTTTGTTTTGAGGTTCCTGCCTTTTTTAATTTCTCCAAATCTTTTGGGTTTCTAATACCACGATGGGAATGGACCCCATTCCTAAGTCAAAGTGCAGTTAAAGTTCATGAAATTAGTATTGTTTCAATATTTGATGTTAGCCAAAAGTGCTCTTCGCAGCACCCACAGTGTGCCCAGTAATGACGACTCCTGCAGTTTGTACGGGATTACATGGATTGGTAATGTATCAAAATATGAATGTAGGTATTTTATGACTTTGTCTCTCTCTGTGCGCAAGACACTGTAGTCACTGGATGTGGCAATTTCAATGATCAGTGCTACTTTTGTCTTCTTTTCTTAGACCACTGTATGCATTTTTCCTAGCATCTGTCTTTTGAACTGTTGGTAATGGGTGATCCCATGTGATATAAACTTCATCATTTTCTGTGATGCTTTGTGGCTCATTTTTCCAGTGTTTTTCAGCCACTTTGATACCATAATGTTTGCACAATCCCCATCCATATCCGTCCTGCCCTTTTAGGATCCTTATAATGTGCCTGCTACCTTCTCTGTTTCTATATTCCCCTTACATCAAACATTCACAAATATTATAGGTTGCTACACAACTTTTAACACACTGTGGTCCTTCTTTATAGTTTCTCACGTTATATGCCAGCTTCCATGGTATATTATACATGATCTAGGCTCACACATTGGTGTATCCTTGTATCTCAACAATTTTTGTTCACCATGCAATAGAATAGTATATATTTGTATAGTTTGATTGTATGAGTTCATGCAAAGTATATATACATTTGCGTATATATTGACATGTGCATGGCATCATTTACTGTAGTAGTTCTACTACTAGATCAATGCATGATTACAAGCAGTTTTAATGAAAATGATATTGATTGAGATGTGCACTGTGAAATTAGATAAGCACGTAAAACAACGAGTATGAATACATACTCTAAGCATATGTTGATGCTATGTTTTAATGTGATGCATTTTCAACGATATTGAACTTTGCTAACTTTGACACGTCCATACTTGATGCTTATCGCGTAGTCTGTTGATATTAGGCATGTGCAAATATAGCCTTATTATTTTATATTATTTTATTGTTTTAATATATCTTTAAGATAATTGAATATGCTGACGCAAGCAGCTGAATAATTTTAATTTAATTTTACTATGGTTCACCATCTCTTATGAAGTATGGTTTTTCTGCTTGGCCAATACATTTTTTGGCCAAGTAGTAAATAATGATTTTTTGGGGTCATCACTAAAGGGTAAAAATGTTATGCTGAAGCTTTTAATCAACGCGTCTGCTCATATTGATTGGTTTAGCAGACGCTGTTTTCGATCCGTAGTGACACACGGATTGATGAAATTTTGCTATTTGGATCTATGAATGATGCACAGAGTAATCTTTTTGAGAGTGTGCGTGATTCATGACATATCATATGTTTTTTATAAATGATTTTTTATAAATGATTTTTATAAACCTTGTTGGTGACTGACTTTGGTGAACAGACTGGCAACTGAGTCTACATATTTGAGAATGGGTGCTATAAGATACTTTGAACCTGTTTCTTTAAATTGTAGAATGATTATTGTTTTAATTGCATCATTATTGTTTTATTAATTGTTTAATTGATATTTTTCTTGTATACAAGTAGAGAGGTTTCTTTTGTCTAATTGTAACCTGATGAAGCGCACCTGTGTGTGCGTGAAAGCGCTAGTTCCATATTAAAACGTTTCTATTTTTCATGGTGGTTCCTTGCAGTTTCTTTTATCTAAAAGTTAATAATTGTATTACTTGTGGGAAGCAAATACCTCATAAGGATTTCAATTTGTACTGTATTCCTTGCCTAGGCCCTGACCACAACGTGCCTTGCTGTCGGTTTTGTGCTAAATTTAATCAAAGCACTATTAAACGTTGGTATATTTTTTCTTCTAAATATTTTGGCTCGAGATTTAACTATCCAGAAATGTCGTCGGTTAGCAGTCCGACTACCGGAATTCCTAAAAAACGCAAAGAAAAAGACAGAGACCGTCAAAGTCCAAAACTGACGACAAAGCTTCTCTTAAGCCACTTGCCGGTTCGCATGTACTCAGTGAGGTGCTTACGCAGCCCCTGATACCCGCTACTTTTGATTTGCAGGCCTCTACTGAGACCCATTCGGAGTCCGGTATGCCACAAGATACTTTAAGTATTGAACCTGTGGATGTCTCTACCTTAGATGGGTCCGGAGCCGCTGAGCAGGCACCGGCTTCTGAGGGTGTGTTCAGGCCTAAAGATTTGTATATTAAACCAACGCCAACTTCAAAACCAAGGCAAAAATCTACTTCTATGTCTAAAAAAAAACGACTCTTGGGGCGCGAGTACAGGCCCCAATGCTTAAAAAACAAATGATCAAAATGGCTGAGGATTTAATTACCTTGATCAGGGGTACCCATCCCCCTCCTGCTAAGAGGCCTAGGCAAGGCACTGACTATGAATCTTCAGATTAGGTTTCTATTTCTTCTGATTCCTCTTCTGATCAGGAATTACCTATTCCCACTTATGTGGACTCTGATGCAGATGATTCCATCCCTTCTGCTTCTCCTCCTGAGGATTTTTCTTTTGGAGAAACTTTGCATACCTTAAGGGAACACTTTCACAGGGAGAGTCAGGATTTCTCAGAATCTAAAGAGGGACTTGGGGATTTCCTTCTACCTCAGCATAGGCCTTTGGCTATGGCTCCTGTTCTAGACATTGTTGATGCTGTTTTTTTCAGAATCCAGTATGACTTCTGATTCCCTGCCTCCGGCTCCTAGTAAGCCAGATAGATATTACAGGGTTCCTGACTCCCACAAATTCCTCTTTAAAAACCCTACTGCTGACCCTGAAACCATTTCTCAGGGTCCCAAGGGCGTTAAAGCTTCTACTGCTAAACATTCTACCCCTTCTGATAGAAATTCCAGGACGCTGGATAGATGGGGTAAGAAGGTTTACTCTTCTGCAACCTTGGCGATCAGGGCTTTAAACTGTCAATTTCATATGCTTAAATATCAACAGTGTATCATGGGCCTACTTAAACAGAAAATGATATTAATTTCTGACTGTGTGGAAAATTGAGTTGCAGGATTTATTGCATTCAGCTGAACAAGTTGGAAAACCTACTTTGCAATGTGGTTTTGATTCCTTGGAGGCCTCTTGCAGGGCTGCTGTAACTGGATCTGTGATAAGGGCATTTTTGGCTCAAGGAGCAAAATCTGCCTGACCATGTTAAAGCAAAATTGTTGGATGCTCCTTTACAACAGGACAGTCTGTTTGGTAATAAGGCAGGAGAAGTTTTGAAAAAGATGGAAGAGAAAGCTAATCTATGCAAACTGTAAAAGATTTCCTGCAAGTGCAGCCACCCAGGTTCAGTAGGCACTGGCCTACTAAGAACTGGTCCTTTCCAGTACCCACCAGAGCCGCTCAGGTCAAACCCAGACATTCCAAAGGCTCCAGGTTTCAGTCACAAGGAACTTATAGAACAAAGCAACGGGGTGCCTCCTCCTCCAAATCTGGAAGTAACAAGGCACCTTCCTATGGTAAACAGTCTCAATGACTTTCCACTGCAATCACCAAGCACTTAACTTTTGGCCGCCCCTTTGGGGGGAAAACTGGCACTTCATGCACGAAACTGGCAACTAATTACCCAGGACAAGTGGGTTTTAAATATAGTATCCGAGGGATACAGATTTCATTTCCACACTTTGCCATTCCCAAAAGGATGGCCAGATCTGCCTCCAAATCAGTGGGCAGAGACCAAGAAACAAGTTATGTCCCTCATGAATATGGGGGCTATTCAACCAGTACCAGAAAAGGAAAAGGGACACTGTTTTTATTCAAGACTTTTCCTGGTACCCAGAAAGGACAAATCATGGCATCCAATTCTGGACTTATACATTCTAAATACATTTCTGGACATTCCAAAATTCAAGATGCTGATACTCTACAACAGGTTACTACCTATGCTAGGCAAGGATGCCTGGTTGGTAACTCTAGACTTAAGAGACTTAATCTGCATATCCCAATCAGGGAATCTTGCAGAAGATACCTCCGCTTCAAAGCAGGCTGTTTGCATTACCAGTTCACTGCACTGCCCTTTGGCTTATCTACTGCGCCCAGGGTCTTCACAAAGTGCCTGGCACCAGTAATTGCATTTTGCAGGCAAAGAAATACTCAGATTTATCCATACCTGGACGATTGTCTAATTCAGGCAGAAAACAAGGACACTGTTGTAAAACATCTGGCGTTTGTAAAAAGACTTATAACTTGTCTAGGGTACACCATGAACAAAAAGAAATACCAACTGGTACCCTCTCAAATAATTACATTCCTGGGTGCAAGCTTGAATACAACTGCCCAGATGACTTACCTTATGCCAGAAAAGCAAATTCAATTGATGACTTACTTCAAACAGGTGGCCACAAAAACCCAGCTATCTGCAAGACAAATTCTGCAGGCCTTGGGGTTCATGGCCTCCTGCATTCTAATAATTCCATATGCAAGGCTGCATATGAGGAAACTTCAATGGTACCTAAATTGCTCATGGAGTCAACATTGTCACAGCCTGGAAACAATGATTTCTATCATTCCTTGCCTGCAGCTGGAGTTCCTATGGTGGGCAGAGGCCTGCCACCAAAACAAGGGACTGTCATTCATTCCACCCCCTGCCGCCCAAACCCTGACTACAGACGCATCAGGTTATGCTTGGGGGGCGCATCTGGCAGGGAGATGCATTCAGGGCCAATGGAGCCCAAATCAAATGCACCTACATATTAACCAGAAAGAGATGCTAGCTGTACAGAATGCTTTGACAGCCTTCAAGGACTATCTTCATCCAGGACAACTACTGATAAAGACAGACAACACCACAGTCATGTGGTACATAAGCAGGGGGGGTACCCATTCCTACCTCCTTTGCAGACTAGCCATGGCATTGTGGAACACTGCCTTGACTCAGATATATCTACAAGCTCAATTCCTGCCAGGAAAACTAAATACTCTGGCAGACGAACTAAGCAGAAATCTTATGGACCCACACGAATGGAAACTGGATCCACAAATTTTCAGCATGTTGACACGCAAATGGGGGAGCCCAGACATAGATCTTTTTGCCTCGCCCCAAAACTATCAGTTGGACAAATTTTGCACAAGAATTCATCACAAAAAAGCTTGGAAAGTGGATGCTCTATCCTTCAGCTGGAAAAAAACTATCAGTCTATGCCTTTCCCCCTCTGCTCTCCAAAGTCTTACTAAAAGTCAGACAGGAAAAACCAAAAATGATTCTGATTGCTCCAGACTGGCCTCGCCAGCACTGGTACCCGCTCCTGCGCAATATGCCGCATCTTCCTCCGTGGTACATGCCTCAGACACATTACCTACTGTCTCAGCAGAACTGTCAAATTCTGCACACTCCGCTCCAAACTTTGAATCTTGCAGCATGGCTAATCAACTAATTTCACCAGTTGCATCACTCAGCAAACCTGTGATGGATGTCATTTTGGAGGCTAGAAGACCTAGTACTAGAAAATCTTATGCTGACAAATGGAAAAGTTTCTGTGCCTGGAACCAAGCACAAGGAATAAGCACAGCAATGCCCAGTATTCCTCAGATTCTGCAATACCTAATTGAGATGCTTCACAAGGGCCTGTCTTTTTCTTCCATAAAAATCCTTGCCTCTGCTATTTCAGCTCATTGCAGCACAGAGCCTCCCTTCTTTTCTCATCCTCTGCTAAAGCAGTACCTCAGAGGGGCCAAAAATCTAAGACCTCCCAGGAGAGCACCAACTCCTGCATGGGACCTCAGTTTTGTTTTGGAAAAACTCTCTCTCTACCTCCTTTTGAGCCAGCTGCTACTGCGGACCTAAAATTTCTCTTTTGGAAAACAGCTTTCCTTTTAGCAGTCACTTCAGCTAGAAGGATTTCAGAAATACAGGCTCTTATGGCAGTGGAGCCTTTCATTATTTTTTACCCGGACAGGGTGGCCCTCAGGACCAATCCAACCTTTATGCCTAAGGTGGTATCGAGTGTGGCCCTTAATCAGACCGTTCATCTGCCAACTTTCTTCCCAAATCCACAGAACAAGGGTGAGCGGATTCTGCATTCATTGGATGTACACAGACAACTAAGATTCTACTTAAACAGGACAAAATCTCTAAGAAAATCTGAACAACTACTGGTGTCATTTGCTGCAGGGCCAGAGGGAAAGGCCATTTCAAAGCAGACTATTTCAAAATGGATAAGCCATTGTATTCATTTCTGCTACATGCACCATGGTAAACCTATCCCAAAGGGGATCAGATCTCATTCCACCAGGGCTGCGTCTACTTCTGCAGCCTTTCTGAGAGGGGTTCCTACCAGAGACATTCTAGAAGCTGCTACCTGGAGCTCAATTCATATGTTCACCAAACATTAGCATTTGCCTCTCTTCTCTAAATCCAGAGCTGGCTTTGAAACTGCTGTCTTGCAGGGCCTTATAGCTGCTCCTAATGCTCTATAAATCCATCCTCCCAACCATAGCTTTGGGATTCTACCCAAATTTACTGACTGCAACAGTGAAACACGAAGAACATAGTACAGTTGTGTACACTCGACATAAATGTAGATGTTCGAGTGAATTCACTGTTGCAGTCCTGGTTACCCACCCTCTAGTCCCCTGATGATCTTCGTTTTTCACTGTTGAAGTCATTACATTTGGGTAATCTGCTGGCAGGTTGCCCTCAGTTGGCCTGAATAACGAAGTCTTGGGTCCTGCGTTGGTTGCCATCTCCTCTTCCATGATGTCAGGTCATCAGGGGTATAAAACATGCAGCCAACGCCATTTTAATCGGTCTTTTCTTGCTGCACGGTTCCCGAAGCAGAAGCAGTTCGCAAGTGCCGTTTGGCCGACTCCTGAAATTTTCATTTTCGAGTTTCAGAACCGAAGTTTTCAAACTAAAGCTAAGTACCTTGTTGGGGAAACTTTTTCTTGCTTCTTACCGATGTCAGTAAAAGTTAATAATTGCGTTACTTGTGGGAAGCAAATTCCTCATAAGGATTTTCATTTGTACTGTATTGCTTCCCTAAGCCCTGATCACAACGTGCCGTGCTGTTGGTTTTGTGCTAAATTTAACCAACGCACTATTAAGCATCGGTATATTTTTGTTTCTAAATATTTTGGTTCAAGATTGAAGTACCCTGAAATGTCGTCGGTTAGCAATCCGACTACCGGAGTTCACAAAAAATGCAAAGAAAAAGAGACAGATCGTCGAGGTCCAAAACTGAAGACTAGGCTTCTACTAAGCCATTCGCCGGTACTCAATGAGGTGCTTTCGCAGCTCCTGATACCTGCTACTTTTGAGTCGTAGGCCTCTACCGAGACCCATTTGGAGTCTGGTATACGGCGAGATTTGCAAATTTTTGAACCCGCGGATGTCTCTCCCTTGGATGGGTCCGGAGCCACTGAGGAGGCACCGGCTTCTGAGAGTGTTTTCAGGCCTCAACATTTTTATATTAAACCGACGCCAGCAACAAAAACAAGGTCAAAAACAACTCCTATGTCTAAAATCCGACGCATGAGCCACGTGCTAAGGCCCCTATGCCTAAAAAAAACTATCAAAATGGCTGAGGATTTAATTACCTTGATCAGGGTTCCCAAACCCCCCCACCCAGCTAAGAGGCCTAGGCAAGGCACTGATTATGAATCTTCAGATCAGGTTTCCATTTCTTCTGATTGCTCTTCTGATCAGGAATTTTCTATTCCACCTTATGAGGATTCTGATGCAGAGGAATCCATCCCATCTGCATCTCCTCCTGAGGATTACTCTTTTGGAGAGACTTTGCAGACTTTAAGGGAACATTTTCACTGGGAGAATCAGGACTTCTCTGAATCAAAAAAGAGGCTTAGGGATTTCCTTCTTCCTCAGCATAGGCCTTTGGCAATACCTCCTGTATTAGACATTGTTGATGATGTGTTCTCAGAATCAAGCATGGCTCCTGATTCCCTGCCTCCGGCTCCTAGTAAGCCAGACAGATATTACAGGGTTCCTGACTCCCACAAATTTATTTTCAAAAATTTTGTTGCTGATCCTGAGACTATTTCTCAGGGTTCCAAGGGTGTTAAGGCTTCTATAACCAAAAATTCTACCCCTTCTGATAGAGAGTCCAAGGCGCTGGATAGATGAGGTAAGAAGGTTTATATGTTTGCAACCTTGGCAATCAGGGCTTTAAACTGCCAGTTTCATATGCTTAAATATCAACAGCATGTTATGGGCTCACTGTAACAGAAAATTATGTTGATTTCTGATTGTGTGGAAAGTAGAGTTACAGGATTTATTGCATTCAGCAGAACAGGTTGGAAAGCATACTTTGCAATGTGGTTTTGATTCCTTGGAGGCCTCTTGTAGGGTCGCCGTTACTGGATCTGTGATAAGAAGGCATGCCTGGCTCAAGGAGCAAAATCTACCTGATCATGTTAAAGCTAAATTGTTGGATGCCCCTTTGCTGCATGATACTCTGTTTGGTAATGAGGCAGAAGATGTTTTAAAGAAAATGGAAGGCAAAGCTAAATCTATGCAAACTGTAAAAGATTTCTTGCAAGTGCATCCACCCAGGTTCATTAGGCATGGCCTACTAAAAATTGGTCCTTTCCTGTGTCCAATAGAGCCACTCAGGGCAAACCCAGGCACGCAAAAGGATCCAGATATCAATCACAGGGATCTTACAGGTCAAAGTAATGGGGTGCCTCCACCTCCAGATCTGGAGGTAACAAAGCACAGCCCTACAGTAAGCAGTCTCGATCTGCCATCTCCAAGCACTTATCTTTTGTCAGCCCCCTTGGGGGGAAAACTAGCACTTCATGCTCAAAATTGGCATTTAATTACCCAGGACAAGTGGGTATTAAATATAGTATCCCAGGGGTACAGATTTCATTTCCATACTTTGCCAATTCCAAACGGATGGCCGATCTGCCACAAAACCAGTGGGCAGAGGCCAAGAAACAAGTCATGTCCCTCATGGATATGGGGGCTATTCATCCAGTACCAGAAAAGGAAAAAGGACAAGTATTTTATTCACGACTTTTCCTGGTACCCAGAAAAGATGATTCATGGCGTCCAGTACTGGTCTTAATGATTCTGAACACGTTCCTGGACATTCCAAAATTCAAAATGCTGACTTTACAACAGCTACTGCCTATGCTAGGCACGAATGCTTGGTTAGTAACTCTAAACTTGAAAGAGGCATACCTGCATATCCCAATAAGGGAATCTTGCAGAAGAGACCTCTGCTTCATAGCAGGTTTTTTGCATTACCAATTCACTGCACTGCCCTTTGGCTTATCTACTGTGCCCAGGGTCTTTGCAAAGTGCCTGGCACCAGTAATTGCATTCTGCAGACAAAGAAACATTCAAATTTTTCCTTATCTGGATGATTGTCTCATTCAGGCAGAGGACAAGGACACTCTTCTTCAACATCTGGCATTTGTAAAAAGGTTTCTAGCATTCCTAGGGTACACCATAAATGAAAAATCACAACTGGTACCCTCTCAAATTACATACCTGGGTGCAAGCTTGAAGACAACTGCCCAGATGGCTTACCTCACGCCAGACAAATGCAATTGACAGCATACTTCAAACAAATGGCAACAAAAACCCAGTTATCTGCAAGACAAATTCTGCAGGCTTTGGGGTTCATGGCATCCTGCATTCTACGAATTCCATATGCGAGACTGCATATGAGGAAACTTCAATGGTACCTAAAAAGTTTATGGAGTCAACATTGTCACAGCCTGGAAACAATGATTCCTCTAATTTCCTGCCTACAACAGGAGTTTCTTTGGTGGGCATTCACTCTACCCCCTGCCACCCAAACCCTAACTACAGACGCATCAGACTATGCTTGGGGGGGCCCACCTGGCAGGGAGATGCATTCAGGGCAAATGGAGCCCAAACCAAATGCATCTGCATATCAACCAGAAAGAAATGCTAGCTGTTCAGAATGCTCTGACAGCCTTCAAGGACTTCATCCAGGACAACTACTGATAAAGACGGACAACACCACAGTTATGTGGTACATAAACAAGCAGGGGGGTACCCATTCCTACCCCCTTTGCCGACTAGCCATGGCCTTGTGGAACACAGCCTTGACTTACCAAATACATCTTCAAGCTGAATTCCTGCCAGGAAAGCAAAATACTCTGGCAGACGACCTAAGCAGAAATCTTATGGACCCGCACGAATGGAAACTGGATCCACAAATCTTCAGCATGTTAACACAGAATTGGGGGAGCCCAGACATAGTTTTGGGGAGAGGCAATTAGATCTATCAGTTGGACAAATTCTGCACAAGAACTCATCACAAAAAAGCATAGAAAGTGAATGTTCTATCCTTCAGCTGGAAAAAGCTATGAGTCTATGCCTTTCCCCCTCTGCCTCTACTCTCCAAGGTCTTACTAAAAGTCAGATAGGAAAAAACAAAAATGATCCTAATTGCTCCGGACTGGCCTCGCCAACACTGGTACCCGCTTCTAAGGAATATGTCACACCTTCCTCCATGGTACTTGCCTCAAACACCTCATCTACTTTCTCAGCGGAACTATCAAATTCTGCTCACTCAGCTCCAAACTCTGAATCTTGCAGCATGGCTAATCAACTCATTATTCAAACCACATCTCTCAGTAAACCTGTGATGGAATTCATTTTGGAAGCCATAAGGCCTAGTACTAGAAAATCTTATGCTTATAAATGGAAGAGATTATGTGCTTGGAACCAAGCACAAGGAATAGACACAGCAAAGCCCAATATTCCTCAGATTTTACAATACTTAACTGAGATGCTTGACAAGTGCCTGTCTTTTTCTTCAATAAAAATCCATGCCTCTGCCGTCTCGGCTCATTACAACACAGAGCCTCCCCTCTTTTTTCATCCACTGCTAAAACAGTATCTCAGAGGGGCCAAAAATTTAAGACCTCCCAGGAGAACACCAACTCCTGCATGGGACCTCACTTTTGTGCTGGAAAAACTCACCCTGCCTCCTTTTGAACCAGCAGCTACTGCAGATATAAAATTTCTATCTTGGAAGACAGCTTTTCTTTTGGCAGTCACTTCAGATAGAAGGGTTTCAGAACTACAGACTCTCACGGCAGTGGAGATTTTCATTATATTTTACCCGGACAGGGTGGCCCTCAGGACCAGTCCTTCTTTTATGTCTAAGGTGGTTTCCAGTGTGGCTCTTAACCAGACCATTCACCTGCCAACATTTTTCCCAAATCCGCAGAACAAGGGGGAGCAGATTCTGCATTCATTGGATGTACACAGATAACCAAGATTCTACTTAAACAGGACAAAATCTCTAAGAAAGAGCAACTACTGGTAGCATTTGCTGCAGAATCAGAGGGGAAGGCTATATCAAAGCAGACTATTTCTAAATGGATAAGCCACTGCATTCGTTTCTGCTATTTGCACCATGGTAAACCTGTGCCCAAGGGGATCAGATCCCATTCTACCAGGGCTGCCTCTACTTCAGCAGCTTTTCTTAGAGAGGTCCCAACCAAAGACATTCTAGAAGCTGCTACTTGGAGCTCTGTTCATACGTTCACAAAGCATTATAATTTACCTCTCTTCACTAAATCCAGAGCAGGCTTTGCCACTGCAGTCCTGCAGGGCCTTATAGCTGCTCCTAATGCTGTTTAGTTCCATCCTCCCATCCATAGCTTTGGGATTCTACCCAAATGTAATGACTGCTACAGTGAAACACGAAGAACATAGTACAGTCGTGTACACTTACCATAAATGTAGATGTTAGAGTGTATTCACTGTTGCAGTCCGGGTTACCCACCCGCCATCCCCCATTCTATACCTTTTCTTTCCTTCACTATACTCAAAAGCCTTTGTGGTGTATTTGCTTTTAGTTGAAGGTAAATTTTATGTTTCTAGGGTGCATTTATATATTTACAGTTTTTATATTTTTGCTCCCCATTTGGGGAGCACCTGACATCTGGGGCAAGAAAAACTGATTAAAATGGCGTTGTCTGCCTGTTTTATACCCCTGATGACCAGACGTCATGGAAGAGGAGACAGCAACCGATGCAGGACCCAAGACTTTGTTATTCAGGCTGACTGAGGGCAACCTGCCAGCAAATTACCCAAATGTAATGACTGCAACAGTGAATACACTCGAACATCTACATTTATGGTAAGTGTACACAACTGTACTTTTTTCTCTTACTATACGTCTCCTTTCTTTTACTATGCTTAAAAGCCTTTTTGGTGTATTTGCTTTTGTTTGGAGGTATGTTTTTTGTGTTTTAAATTATATAAATATATATATATATATATATATATATATATATATATATATATATATATATATATTTATTTTGCTCCCTATTTGGGGGGGCACCTGACATCTGGGGCAAGGAAAACTGATGTAATTGCATCGGCTGTATGTTTTATACCCCTGGTGACCTGACGTCATGGAAGAAAGGACAGCAACAGGCGCAGGACCCAAGACTTTGTTAATCAGGTGACTGAGGGCAACCTGCCAGCAGATTACCCCAAATGTAATGACTGCAACAGTGAATACACTCAGAACATCTACATTTATGGTAAGTGTACACAACTGTACTTTGTGTTTCCGTTTGTCTCATCTTAACCCCCAGGATGTTTACAAAACTTGGCTGTAATTGTAGCAAACCAAAGGCTTACAAGGCTGCAAAGGGTCAGTGTGTTATCCTTACCTGGATGAGTGTTTCTGCCATTCACTGTGACATGGCTGTGGTATGTGGTATATTTGCAGGTAGGGAGGAACTTGGTGTCCCCACCCACCCAATCAAGAGATAAGGGCATGCCAAATTGATTTCTGATTGGCAGTCATTTTTAGGGAGGGCATTTCTATTCTAGATAGGATATCTGCTGATATCACATGAGGTCTCTCAGGTTTTCAGTAGTGCAGAAGCTTGAGTAATCCTTGCATCACCATTTTTACATCCCCAATCAACAATTTTTATTCCTTGGTCACCACCCACCTCCTACAAGAAACTTCCAAGGAATGTTGCTCAGAAATTGTCCCCTCCCTTCCCCTTCATCTTGTTATTCATCAAAAAGTACACATCCAGTCATTCTTCTCCCCTGGGTTGTCCTTAATTGAGGTTAACTGTGTGTTCGCCATATTGATCACCACTGCATTAGCCTTAGATATACGGGTTATAGCCTGCCAAGGATGTAACAGCTGGCCAGCTTCCAAAGCTTCAGTGCACCTTCCACATGCTCAAATTGTCAGGCAACTCGAGCTGAGCTGACTAAAATAAGTTTGGATGTGGAGTCCTTCAGAGTTTTACTGTTGTGAAGGAGTATGTGCTTCTGAGATTTTCAAGGATCGACGGTTGGCTTGTGCTGTTCCTTTGCAGGAAAGTTAAGTTTCCTTGTGGGGGGATTTCACGATGTCCTTTCGTAAATCACTGTTGCAGTATTCTTTACAATTGGGATCCCTTGCCAAGGGCAGCCTGACATCTGGGCAGCTTTGGTTACCAGTCCAAATGCCATCTTGGATTATCTTTCTGAATGTTCGTTCATCTGCTGTTTTCTACCGCTTTCAGATAAGTGCCCATTGGACTTTTTCTGGGGTTTTATTACCGTACATTTGCCTCATCTGTTTTTTGGGTTTCATGTCATCCAGAAAGGGGGGAAATGTCAGTGTGGGAGACAGTTTGCCCATAAAGATTGTCATGAGCAGTGCTTGTCCTGTTAGGCGCTTCCCATGACCATATGTCTAGCGAGATTTGTCAGTCCTTTGTGCCTAAGATGTTGTGGAGTCTTTCTTCCCTCTTGTTTTACCTTGAGAACCAACTACTTAAATTGTTTGCTAAGGATACCATGTAAGGATGATCTGGGCCTGAGGGCTAGCCATCTGCAAAGAAAAAGGCCAAGAAAGTCTGGTCTGATTTTTTTTGACTGTACTGACTCCACCGATCATCTCTTTTGAGGCTAGTGAAAGCCTGGTGAATCATCTAGTTTCTTTTTCAGATTCCTCTGCCACAACTGCTTTGGAGGCCAGCACTGACCCGACACCAGGCAGATCCATGGAAGTTTTGCAGACGTCTGCCTTGGATGTACAGGGGAGCCAAGGCTAGTTATTACTGAGGGGCCTAGGGGTGTTCCTCAAATTTTAGTAAGAGAATATGTTCCGACTACCATTAGTGAGTGCTGGCAGGGGTCTGAGCCTCCAAAATTTAAGGCTGACATCCCACTCAAAAAGAAACTGAAAACTAAACATATTTCGCCTACTCCTAATGATCCTCAGAATTAATGGAAAAACTTCACTCAACGCCTGCTCCCCCTTGGTCTTCTGCCCTCTGCAGCAGATGCTGCTGACTTTGACAGAGTCCTGAAGAGTCCGTCAGTCCTGACTCTCCTTTTGAGGAGATTTCATTTGGTGATACTGTTGCCGGAATGATGGAATTTTTCAAATGGGACTGTGCTCAGGTGTTTGATGCTCAGAAGAGGTACTATGTGCTTATACAAATGGAGTATCCTAGACCCTCTGCTGTTCCTCCTTTTCTTGCAGCCTTACTTGGATGCCTTTTCCATTGCTTCTCAGGCACCTGACTCACAACCCCCTTCTTCCAAAAAAATGGATAAGTTTTAAAAAGTGCCTGAGGACTGCAAGTTTCTTTATAAGTTTCCCTCTGCTGACCCCCCGCTGTGGTGTCAGTGGCTTCTGTTAAGCCTTTCAAATTGTTGCCTTCCACTAAATTGTTACCATCTGATAGTAAGAAGGTATATACTTCAGCTACTCTAGCCTTTATTGATGTTAACTGTCAGGCGCGCATGACTAGGTGCATTTTGGCTGTTCTCCGTCAACCCTGTCAGACTATTTCTGAGCTCCGTGATTCTGAAAGGAAGACATCTGATGTTGCTTTGCTTGGGACATCCTCCCAAATAGCTTGCCATTCCATTAAATGCAGCTATGATGCAGCTGATGCTTCTTCAAGGGTTTTTGCTTTTGGTTCTGTTTTGAGGAGGTATTCCTGGCTCAGACTTTAGCCTTTAACTGATATCAAGGCTAAACTGATGGATGCTCCTCTGGATAATAAGCATTTGTTTGGTGCTGCTGCTGCATAGTTAAGTCCCTGCAATAAAAAGGTAAGACTTTGCAGGAGTTGAAGCGTATTTTTGTTTCCACTTTGCCCAAATTCCAGGGAAATTATCCTGATAAGGCTGTCTTTGTCTGTATACAGTCTCACCCTCCCCCCAGAGGTAAAAAGGGTGATAGAAGGGCTGTACCTGCTAAGGGCACCCAAACTCTTCCTACTCAGAAGCCCCCTGTTCCTAGCAAACCAGATGCTGTCTATCATTTTCTTCTCGGGCACATTCCTCTTTTTCTGAATTTTTCCCTGTCCCTTCCTGTTTGGGTAAAAATCACCCAAGACTCCTGGGTTCTTTTGCCAGGGTCATTACATGGTTTGGTAATTCCCCCGCCTCCTCGGGAACAACAACCCTTTTTTTCCAGAGGTGCTTCAGGGCCTGTGGGCTCAAAAATAGTTCAAGAATTTCCAACTTCTCAGAAGGGGAAGGGGGTTTACTCTAGAATGTTCTTGGTCGCCAGGAATGAAGGCACCTGGAGAACCATTCTGGATCTTTCTCAGCTAAACACCTTTTTTGAAGGTACCTTCCTTTTGGATGCTATCTATTCAAACCTGGTTTCCTCTGTTAATTTCTGAGGCTTTTATAGATTCCCTGGATCTCAGAGATGCTTTTCTACGCATTTCTATTCATCGGTTTCAGGAAGATTTTACATTTCTCTGTTGCTTCCTGGCATTTTCAGTTCTGTGCTTTGCACTTTGGCCACTATACTGCCCCAAAGGTCTTCACCAAATGCCTCACTCCTGTGATTGCTTTCTGCAGTGCAAGGCGGATTCAGGTCTTTTTCTTACCTGAACAAACTGCTAATTCAGGCCTCCTCTCAAGAGGTCTTAATTCACCATCTACACTTTGCCATTTCTCTCTTGTAAAGCATGGGGTTTACTGTAAATTTCCAAAAGTCATTTCTGACTCCTCCTCAGGATCATGATGTTCTTCATCTCACATTGCTGCAGTCCTTACACTTGGGTAGTCCGCTGTCCTCGGTCGGCCCGAATATCAAAGTATAAGGCTGACGTCGGTCAAGGCGCATTTGACTGACATCAGGACGTCAGGGTACAAATGCGCATGACCGACGTCATATCCCCAGTCTTTTTTGCCGCATGGTCCGATGCAGAAGCAGCATTGCAAGTGCCGGTTGGCGTTCTGAGATTTTTCGATTTCGAAGTTTCAGACCGAGTTCAAAGTTGGCTAACTACCCCGTTGGGGAATATTTTAGTTTTTTCTTGCCTCAGTGATTTACCGGATGTCAGAAAAAGTCAATAATTGCATTTCTTGTGGGAAACAGATACCGCATAGAGATTATCATACTTTGTGTATTCCTTGCTTAGGGCCTGAGCACGACGTTGTTGGCTGTCGCTCTTGTGCTAGATTTAATAAACGCACTATAAAGAGAAGGTTGGATTGTGCAAGGTTAGTCTTTGGGAAGCGGTGCAATTATAAAATGCCGCCGGATGCTCCGCGCCCGCTTCTTCAAGAAGCGCAAGGACAAAGCAGTTAAGCCTAGGCTAGAAGAACCGCCTGTACCGGATGCCGGTTCTTTAGAGGTGTCGGTGGAGCCGGTGGCTCCACCGGAGGTTTCTTTGTGTTCCCAGGGTGAGACTTTATTATTGCAAGATGTGGCCTCTCAGGAGGCAAGTCAGGCTGAGGGCGCTTCTCAGGTTACTATACTCCCTCCCTTCCTAGGGTGGCTAGGCCCTCTCCTTCTGTTTCAAAGGCTTCTCCCAGGGGCAGGCCAGGTTTAGCTTCAGTTGGTGTTACCCCTAGCTCTTCAGGAACTGTGCCCAAGAAGCATATGCTTAAAATGGCAGAAGATTTGATTACTTTGATTAGGGGTTCTATGCCCCCTCCTGATAAGAGACCTAGGATGGAGCCTGAGCTGGGGGTTTTGAGCAGGCTTCCGATGTTTCAGAGTCTTCGGCTGAAGACTTGCAGGAGTACTCTCCTTATTCTGATTCTGATGTGGATGATTCTACTCCTTCTGCTTCTCCTCCTGAGGATTTTTCTTTTTCAGAAACTCTTCATTCCATGAGGGAGCATTTTAAGTGGGAAGGTCAAGACTTCTCTGATTCCAGGAAAAGGCTTAGGGAATTTTTGTTTTTACCCCAGCATAGGCCTTTGGCTATACCTCCTGTTTTGGATGTAGTGGAAGATGCTTTTTCAGAGGCTTCTCTTAATCCTGATTCTTTGCCTCCTGCTCCTGTTAAGCCGGATAGGTATTACAGGGTGCCTGAAGCTCATAAGTATCTTTTTAAGAGTCCTAGGGCGGACTCAGAAACTGTTAGCCAGGGGCCTAAAGGTGTTAAGGCTTCTGTTGTAAAGAATCCGGTTCCTGCAGACAAAGAGGCTAGGGCCTTGGATAGATGGGGAAAGAAAGTTTATACTTCTTCCACTCTTGCTATGAGGGCTTTGAATTGCCAGTTTCACATGTTGAAATACCAAAACTATCTCCTTTCACAATTGAAGTCTAAGGTTGATGCTCTGGCAGTAGGTATTGATTGTAAAGAGTTGCAAGATTTAGTACATGTTTCTGAACAGGTGGGTAAGCATTCTTTGCAATGTGGTTTTGATGCTGTACAGGCCTCGTCTAGGGTGGCTGCCACTGGGTCAGTTCTTCGCAGGCACGCCTGGCTAAGGGATCAACATTTGTCTGAACATGTTAAAACAAGGATTTTAGATACTCCTTTACAATCTGACGTGTTGTTTGGTCCTCCTGTTGAGGCAGTTTTAAAGAAAATGGAAGACAAGGCTAAGTCTATGCAGACTGTTAAAGATTTTTTGCAGGTCCAGCCTCCAAAGTGTAGTAGAAATTGGCCTACTAAGGGGTGGACGTATCCTTCTTATGATTCCCAGTCTAGGGGTAGATCTAGACGTGGTAGGGGCAGAGCTCAGGGCTCTTTCAGGCCTAGAACAGGGAGTTCTCCTGCACAGTCTTCGGGTGAGGGCAGGGGTCAGTCCTTTCGTAAACAGACCCAATGACCTACCTTTTCAGCTGCCAGAGCCTTCTCGACTGGCAGCACCTTTGGGAGGAAGGTTGGCACTTTTCAAAGAAAATTGGAGTTTAATTACCCAAGACAGATGGGTATTGGATGTCATACACCACGGTTACAGGTTTTATTTCCATACCTTGCCTCCTTTCAAAGGCATGCCAGACGTTCCTCCTCAACAAAGAATAGAGGCTCACAAGCAAGTTTCTCTGTTACTCCAAATAGGGGCCATACAGCCGGTTCCTATGCCAGAAGTGGGCCTAGGATTTTATTCTCGCCTGTTCCTAGTACCAAAGAAGTGGAACACGTGGAGACCAATTTTGGATTTATCTACCCTCAACACTTATCTGGACATTCCCAAGTTCAAAATGTTGACGTTACAGCAGCTTTTACCTCTGCTGGGCAAAGATCATTGGATGGTAACTTTGGATCTCAAGGAGGCTTACCTTCATGTTCCTATCGGACTAAGTTGCAGGAAGTATCTGCGTTTTCGAGCTGGGACTTCTCACTAACAGTTCTCTGCATTGCCCTTTGGCTTATCTACTGCGCCCAGAGTGTTCACGAAAGTTCTGGCTCCAGTGATAGCTTTCTTCAGGCTAAAAGGAATACAGATCTATCCTTATTTGGACGACTGCCTGATTCTGGCTCAAGGAAGGGAAGAGCTTCTTCATCATTTGGAATATGTGATAGCAGTGCTAAGATGCCTGGGGTATTCTGTGAACGAAATAAAGTCCAGTCTAGTACCCTCTCAGGACATGTGCTTTCTGGGTGTGAGACTGAATACAGCATCCCAGATGGCCTTTTTAACCCCGGACAAACAAAAGAGTCTATCCCTTTACTTCCATCAGCTATCTCATCAGTCCGGGCTGACTGCAAGGACAGTCCTTCAAGCCTTAGGGCTCATGGCATCTTGTATTCTGGTGCTTCCCAATGCCAAACTGCATATGAGGAAGTTGCAATGGTATCTCAAAAATGTATGGACACAGCACTGCCAGGATCTAGACACTGTCATTCAAATAATACCTTGCATTCAAAAGGAATTTTTGTGGTGGGCTCAGGAATGTCACCTAAACAAGGGACTCTCTGTGACCCGGCCAGAGGCGAGTCAGATTTTAACGACAGATGCCTCAGACAAAGCTTGGGGAGCTCATCTAAATGGAAAGTGGATACAAGACAAGTGGCCTGCCAGACTACAACATCTACATATCAACCTGAAGGAGATGTTAGCAGTCCAGTTTGCATTAATAGCTTTCAAGGATTTACTTCTTCCAGGGCAGGTGTTGATTCTAACAGACAACACAACAGTCATGTGGTACATCAACAAGCAAGGGGGAACGCATTCTTATCCTCTATGCAGGCAAGCAATGATTTTGTGGGAGACTGCTATCAGTTTACAGCTCAATCTTCAGGCAAGGTTTCTGCCAGGAGCACAGAACTCCTTAGCAGATGTGTTGAGCAGACGAATTATGGATCCCCACGAGTGGAAATTGGATCCTCATGTATTTCAGAAATTGACAGTGTCATGGGGAACTCCAGACATAGATCTGTTCGCTTCTCCACTAAACCATCAGCTGCCAAAGTTTTGCACAAAAGGTTTCATCCCACAGCTTGGAAAGTGGACGCTCTTTCTTTCAATTGGAGCAATCTTCATGTGTATGCCTTTCCTCCTCTGCCTCTCCTCCCAAAGGTACTTATAAAGGTCAGACAGGACAAGCCAAGGATGATTTTAATAGCTCCAGATTGGCCTCGACAGCACTGGTACCCATTACTGAGAAGTCTGGTACGGAAGCCTCCATGGCCTTTGCCTTCGATTCCACACCTGTTGTCACAGGAGGACAGCCATTTGCTGAATGTCAAACTTCACTCTCTTCACCTAACGGCCTGGCATATTCTGTTTTGAACCATAGAGGGTCTCAACTTCCACAACAAGTTTTGAATGTGATTTTGGAAGCTAGAAGGCCTAGTACAAGGAAAGTGTACGCAGATAAATGGAAGAGATTTTTATTTTGGAGTGCAGCAAAGATTTTGATGTTTCTGAGCCTAATTTGAGTGTGGCTCTTCAATATCTTACTGAGTTACTGGACAAAGGTTTGTCTTTCTCTTCTATTAAGGTTCATGCTGCAGCAATTTCGGCTCACTATGATTGTGTCCCACCATTGTTTTCTCATCCTTTGTTCAAGCAATTTCTTAGAGGGGCAAAGAATATAAGACCCCCACGAAGAGCTCCTACTCCTGCTTGGGATCTCAATTTTGTGTTGGAGAAACTCACTCTACAACCTTTTGAGCCTGCAGCTACTTCTGAGTTGAAATATTTATCATGGAAGACTGCTTTTTGTTGGCAATTACCTCTGCAAGAAGGGTTTCTGAATTGCAGGCCCTTATGACGGTTGAGCCTTTCTTGATTTTCCATAAGGATAGGGTATCATTACGTACTAATCCTTCCTTTATGCCTAAGGTGGTTTCTAGTGTGGCTTTAAACCAAACTATTCATTTGCCTACTTTGTATGCAAATCCCCAAAATAAAGGGGAAAAGATTTTGCACACTTTAGATGTACACAGGCAGTTGCGTTATTATTTGGACAGAACTAAAGGGTTCAGGCAGTCTCAGCAGTTGTTTGTTTCTTTTGCTTTGAGTTCTCAGGGCAAGCCTGTGTCGAAACAAACTATTTCTAAGTGGATTGGGTTTTGCATTGCTTTCTGTTATTCCCATCATGGCAAGGAGTTTCCAGCTGGGATTAGGCCTCATTCCACTAGGGCTACTGCCACATCAACAGCTTTTTTGAGGGGAGTGGCAACCAAGGATATTTTGGAGGCAGCTACTTGGAGTTCAGTGCATACTTTCTCTAGGCATTATCACCTGCCACTTTACTCTAAATCCAGGGCTGGTTTTGCCACTGCTGTTTTGCAGGGCATTTTGGCAGCTCCTGCTTCCTTGTAGTTAGCCATCCTCCCTTACCTCTGCTTTGGGATTCTACCCAAGTGTAAGGACTGCAGCAATGTGAGATGAAGAACATAGTACAGTTTTGTACCTACCATAAATGTAGATGTTCAAGATCCACATTGCTGCAGTCCAATCCTCCCTCCTTCCCCTCTGTAGTTAGAGGCGGTTGTGTGGGTTGGGTTGTACATATTGTGTATATTGTATATATTGTACATATAGTTAGTGCAAGGGTGGTTGGCTGGTTGTTTGCTGTCTTTTGGTTTTGACCTTTATTTTTAGGGTCTTCTGACATCTGGGGCAAGAAAAGACTGAGGATATGACGTCGGTCATGCGCATTTGTACCCTGACGTCCTGATGTCAGTCAAATGCGCCTTGACCGACGTCAGCCTTATACTTTGATATTCGGGCCGACTGAGGACAGCGGACTACCCAAGTGTAAGGACTGCAGCAATGTGGATCTTCGAACATCTACATTTATGGTAGGTACAAAACTGTACTTTTTTCTGGGTTGCAGGATCTAGACTGTTCCAATGTTAGCATCCTTGCCTCCTCCCAAGGCCTTAACTCTCATTGCTTTCTTTCAGTCTCTTCTTCCTCTGGCTTTAATCACAGCCAGAGAATTTCTGAGTGCTGGGTTACATGGCTTCCACCATTCCTATACTTCCTGTAGCCAAGCTCCACATGAGAAAGTGTCAGTGTTTTCTAAAGTCAGTTTGGCTTCAGCATTCTCATCCTTTTAGATTTTCTAGTTCCTGTACTTCCTTGCCTCAAGCTGGAACTTAAGTGGTGGCTTCATCAGTTGTCCCTCAACCAGGGCTTCCTTTTTAACCTCCAATCCGCTCTCAGGAACTTTTCACAGATGCCTCGGACATGGGATGGGGGGCCTCATTCTCCTCCTCTGAGGGCACAGGGCCTTTGGTTACTTTGACAAAAGAAAGAGCACATCACTGTCAGAGATGTGGCTCTTCTGCTGGCTCTTCAGGCTTTTCATTCCAAGGTCTGTAAAGATTCTCACAGACAATACCACAGTAATGTGGTATGTCAACAAATCAGATGGGAGAAGATCTTATCTCTTATGCAGGTTAGCCCTTCAGGTTTGGGAGCTTGCTGTCCAGTATCAGTTGACTCTCTAGGCAATTTACATTCCCTCAGATTAGAACATAGTGGCAGATTCTCTGAGCTGGTCCCTAACACTATCCCATTAGTGGATGCTTCACAGGGATGTGTTTCTGGACATTGTCCACCGGTGGGGTACTCCTCAACAGAGTTCGACTCCCCTCTGAATAAACAGCTTCCTGTATTTAGTGCTGGGGTCCCATGCCATCTGGCTTGGAAGGTGGATGCCTTCTGTCTTTCTTGGAAGGGGATGTTTCTTTATGCCTTCCCTCCCTTCCCCTCATCCCAAAAGACCTATTCAAGATAACCGGATGCTCCCAAAATCGTGCTGGTGACTTCCTTTAGGCTCAGACAGCATTGGTTCCCTCTTCTCCGTCTTGCCGAGGACAGTTGTGTCAAGTTACTTCACAAAGTGGACCTACTCACAAGAAAAGGGATCTCTCATCCATCCCCACCTGTCCACACTTCAACTGACATTGTGGGTGACAGGGTTTTGATCCCCTATACACACCTTTTTTCTGAGGTATGTTGGGTTTCCAGCAGGAGGCCAGGAAACCCACTACTAAGAAATCTTACTCATCCAACTGGAAGAGGTTTTCCTGTTTGGTGTCTTGCTCGTAACGTGGCTTCACTTAATGTGGATGTTCCTTTGGTGCCCTCTTATTTGTGTGAATTGCTCAGTGCTGGCTTGGCATATTCTTCTGTTAAGGCCCACCTATCCGCTTTCACTGCTTGTCTGCCTATGACTCCCCTTTAACCTCTAGATTTGAGGGCAAACAGTTTCTTAAAGGCATCCTTCACATTAAGCCTCTAAGGAAGCCTGTTCCTCTTTCCTTGGACCCTCATTTTGTTTTAGAAAAATGGACTCTGGCTCCTTTTGAGCATGTTGCTTCAGCTTCCTTACAGCATTGTTCTTGGAAGACTGTTGTTCTTTTGACCATTACTTCTGCCAGACGGGTGTCTGAGCTGCAAGTCATTATGGCTGTTCCTCCCTTTTTTAGTTTTCCATAAGGGCAGGGTGTCTTTTCATGCTAATCCTTTTATGCACAAGGTGGTTAGAGTTGTGTCTTTGTTCATTTGCCCACTTTTTCCCTTTTCCGCAGTCGGCTAGTGAGAAGGTTTTGCACACTTTGGATTTGCATAAAAAGCTCAGATATTATTTGGATAAGACTAAAGCTTTTTCTAAATCTGAACAACTTTTTCATTCCTGTTCTTTAGGTTTGGCTGTTTCTAAGCAAACCATTTCTTCCTTGATATCTAAAGCCATTTCTTTTTGCTATTCTTTTCATGAGAAGAGCCTTCCTTCTGTTAAGGCTCATTCTGCTAGGAGTGTGACAGCTTCTGTTGCTTTTTTCCCAAGTGTTTGAAAATAACTCTGTAATTGAGGCAGCAAGCTAGACTTCTTTGCATACCTTTACTAAACACTATAATTTGGATGTGATTTCTAGGGCCAGTGCTGGTTTTGCCAGGAGTATTCCGATGGCCTCTTAGAGGGCTGTGCTGGTCCTTCCTCCCAATCTTCCTGATCTTTTGCATTCTCCCTATTGTAAAGAATACTGCAACAGTGAAGCGAAGGACATCATCTGTTTTGGTAAGATTTTACACAACTGTACTTTGTGTTGCTGTTCCCTCTTCAGGGAAGTTGTGCTAAAGCTATGAGTGTTGTGTTTTAAGGGACTGTCACAAGACTGTAACACGCTTTTAAATGGAGCACTCGTGTTTCCTGTCAGTTTAAAAGTGATGTAAAGTAACTAAAAACATTTCATGTGAAGTTGTTCTGTCTCGCCGTTCATTCTTTACTGATGGGTTTGGAGTCGATCCCGTCAGCTCCAAGTTGGCACCTACTGCAAATCTCGAGGATTTCAAGTAGCTTGAGGCCAAGTCCCTGTCCCATGATGCACCCTAAGATAATTCAAATCTAGTTTGCCACTGCAACTGATCAGAGGTTCTACTAGCTCGGGCCAGTAAAAGGCTTATTTTTCTTATATTACAATATTTTTCATATTTCTAGAATATTATAGTTAGTAAAGCTCCTACAGCTTCATATTGTAGTTTCCCTTTCCCTTGTGTGCCTTTTATTACTTAGTTATTTGGCCTCATTTTTTATTAGGCCTATTTAGATTTCTGACTGAGTAGTATAAGTGACTTTCTGAATCTTTGCTTGTTATTATTGTGTGCTTACTTAGTGACCGTTGTCACAGCTTTAGATTAAAAATTTAGTAGTTCTTTGATATATATAATAGAAAAGAAGTGTCTCAATTTCTAGACTTCTTAAAGGCTTGTGTGATTGTATTTAGCCTATTTTATTAGAAGGCTTATTTACATTTCTGTTTGTTAGCCTAAGTTTAAGAGGCTTGTGTGTTAGTGTGTATATTTAGCCTGTTTTTTATTAGATGGCTAATCCACATTATTATTGTTAGGTGTTTCCAATATTCTGTCATGGCTGATGACAAGGACGAACACCCGATGTCAGGGTTTAAAAAATGCCCTAAATGTTTTTGGGCAGAAGATGTCGGTTACAGACTGCCATGTGAATTGTGTATACTGTATGGGTGCCTTGCACTTACAAGAGACGTGCTGTATGTCAATGTTAAGTTGTCATTCTCGCCTTCATTCTTGCTGGATGGGTTCGGAGTCGACCCTCGGCTCCGACTCTGCCTATACTATAGCTTGAGAGCTATTTTTACCGGCTCGAGGCAGCCCTATATCCCACAATACCATGCGCTAACTCCCCAGATCTCATTTGCCGCTTCGCTGCGAGGTTACCTTTTTTACCGGCTCAGGTTAGTAAAAGGAATTTTCAATAAAGTTTCCATTATTTGAGGTAGTTTCTTAGGTTATTTTCCCTCATTAGTTCCCTATCGATATTGTTACTTACTAGTGTTTGTTTCGTAAGCCCTACCCACCCCTTTAGTTAACTTTTATAATCAGGCCTACCGGCTTTAGTTTTTCTGTTTACTCACCCCCTTAGTGTGTGTGTGTGTTGTTGTTCTAGTCAGCCCCCTCATCTCCCCCTTGTGTGTGAGTGTGTGTGTGTGCTGATTGAGTTACTGTCTTTAGGGCAGTGTCCAAAGACGTTAAGGTCTCAGGATTCAAGAAGTGTGACTCGTGCTGTCAGAAACGGTCACACTTCTTGCGTCTACTGCTTGGGGCCTTTGCACCTGCAGGACTCTTGTTCCGTCTGTCACGGATTTAGTTCAAGAGTCCTGCAGGAGCGTCGTAATAAACTTATTTTGAGGGGCTTATTGAAGCCCGATGATTCCCCGTCCAAGTCTGGCTCGGGGAAGTCATCTAAGCCCGCCAAACCCTCGGCTCCAGTTTCTGAGTCGAGGGCTGGCGAAATTGAGATTGCTCTGACATCGGCTCCAGTCGGAGCCGATGCGAGCAAGATCATTTCCGCTCCGAAACCCATGTCGGAGCCGACTTCAGCGCGCAAGCGCTCTAGGTCTCCTTCACTAGAATCCGTTCGATCGGCTCCAAGATCACCCCTCCTATCGGAGCAGAGTCATAGGACTCACTCCTCCAGGTCGTCTAGGCTTTCTGACCACGATATTGAGAGGGTAGTCAGTAGACTCATAAAATCTCAGGCACTGGCCCAAATGCCCCAAAGCCCGTCTCACCAGACTGTGGCTCCCTCGGTGCCGCCTTCGATTCCTCCTCCGAGACTCCAGTGGAGTTTGAAGCCGGAGTTTGTCGGAACTGTAACCTTGCCCACGTCGGAGCCGATACTTCCACCTTCGGCTCCGGTGTCGTTGGCTCCGACTTCTTCATTGGTACCGTCCATGGAGAGGTCCAGGCGCCGAGATTCCATTGTTGGCTCCGAGGGGGCGAGTGGCATCGGACCCTTGTCCGACCCCACTCTCCCTCTCGGAGTGTCGGCTCTGGTTAGTTCGGCCCCGACATAATTCTCGGAGCCTTCTCTGTTGGAGCCAGAGGCGGTTCGGGTATCTTCGGAGCCGGGACTGCCTTCGGTGCCTGATAAGGGGGGCTTTCGAGGTGATGAGGAGCGTGCTGGATCCAGTGTCCGCTCCAAGGTTGGGTTCTTCAGCTCCTCCCTCTACAGTGCCTGTTACGGTCTCTGGCCATCCTCTTGCAACTGATAGCAGAGATCCAAAGCATAGGGTACCCACTTTGGGTGTCTCTTCCTCCGAGGCCTCCCCTGAAGCTTCAGGGGAACCCCCTAGGAAAAAACAGTGCAAGAGTAAGCTCATAGACTCCCCCGAGTCTCTCACTTCGGATACCGACTTGGATGAGTCGGAGGGTTCCCCGAGATCCCCCTCTGAAGATGTCTCCTTTTCAGACATCCTAGAGATCCTGAAACAGAGGAGGAATTGGTCCACCCTTAAACCCTCCGAGGACGAGTCTGTTTACCTTGACGCTTTTGGGTCTCGCCCTTCCACCTCCTGGGTGTCTCCTCCCTTTGACCCACTGATGGAAGTAGTGGCCAGAAAGGCGTGGACAGCTCCTGACTCAATGGAACCTACCCCTAGGAGGCCTTCTAAATTTATTTCTGCTCCGGAAGACAAACCATTTCTGACCAAAGGTGTCTCGGTAGATGCTATGGTGGTAGCAGCCGCCACTAAGAAGGAATTAGCTGATCCTTTGGTACCTGTTCATCCTCCTAACAGAGTCCAGGACCATGGACAGGTACGGTAAGCGGACATTTGCTTCAGCGACCTTTGCCATGCGGTCACTGAACTATTTGTCATTTCACCCGCCTTCAGAGAGATTTGCTCAAAGAACTGGGTGAAACCATACAGGATCCTTATGCTGTGGGGTATCAGGACAAGATTAACTCCCAGCTGGCTACCCTGAATTCCATTGCCAACTCCTCCATGCGGCTTATCTCCTATGCAGCCGATGAAGCGAGTAGGGCCGCAGGCACAGGTGTTGCATTGCGACGTCACGCCTGGATGCGACTCTGTAATTTTGCTGATCCCTTCAAGGCGTCCTTCACCAACACCCCCTTTGATGGTTCAGAATTGTTTGGACCTCAGGTGAAGAATACCCTCACCAGGTGCGAGCAAGATGGTAAGACTCTCTCTGCTGTGGGAGTCCACTTTTCCACACCATCTAGACCTTACCCTAAAGGCCAGAAGGGTGGAAAGATGTGGTTCCGCAAACCACAGGGAGTCGCGCCTGCCGCACGTGGTGAACATCCCCCCAGAGGCAGAGGGGGGAACAATAATAGACGCTGCCCCAGGGGCAGAGGGGGTCCACAGAACCAGGGTTCCAGGGAATCCTTCCCTGACCAACCCTTTCAGCATCCCTGAGAAGCTGCCCGACTGTCCACCTTCGGAGGCAGTCGGGGGAAGATTATCTCTGTACCCGGAAGCCTGGCAGTCCCTCTCTCAAGACAAATGGGTACAGTTGATTATATCCGAGGGTTACAAAATCCCCTTCATTTCCCCTCCGATCCAATCGCCAAGACCCCTCCCAGACGTACCACCCGCACAAAGGGGTCAAGCACAGCTAGAAATAAAAAAGCTGTTAGAAAAAAGAGTCATCTAGGCAGTCCCAGCAGACCAGCTAGGATCCAGAATCTACTCCAGGTTCTTTTTGGTACCAAAAAAGACAGGAGACTGGAGACCCATTTTGGACCTTAGCAAACTGAACAAGTCTGTGCAGAAGACAAAATTTCGGATGGTAACACTGCAGTCCATTCTACCCTTTTTGGGCAGAGACAACTGGATGTGCTCATTAGACTTCAGGATGCGTACTATCATATAAAGATACACAGGCACTCCAGGAGGTTTCTCCGCTTCCGGCTGGGAGCCAGTCATTTCCAATTCAGAGCCCTGCCCTTTGGTCTCACCACAGCCCCCCGGATGTTCACCAAATGCTTGGCAGTGGTCACGGCTCACCTGAGACAAAAAGGATTCCAGGTGTTTCCATATTTAGACGACTGGCTCATTACCGCTACCACCAAGCAGCATCTTATAATAGCCAGGGATGACACCATTCACATTTGCAACAAACTAGGTATTTCCATAAACTTTGCAAAATCCTCCTTGTCGCCTTGTCAATCTATAAACATCATAGGCGCCGTACTAAACACCAGAGAAATGTCTGCAACATTGCCACCTCAGAGAGTGACAGACATATGGCGGAATGTTCGGTTTCTGTTGTAGTCCAACAGAATTCAAGTCAAGTTAGTACTGAAAACGTTAGGCCTCATGGCAGCGGTGATCCTTCTCCTCCCCTTAACCCGCTTCCACATGAGAATTCTCCAGTGGATGCTTTTTTCTCAGTGGTCCTTTCAACCGCTCCCAATGACTCACAACATCTTGATAACCCCATCTTGCAAGAGACACCTCTCCTGGTGGATGGTCTCCCCTCAACTTCTTCAGGGTAGACCCTTTGTTCTTTCCCCTCCAGTTGCCACAGTGACAACGGATGCCTCCCTGATCTGGTGGGGGGGGGGGCACTATCAGGGCAAGACTGTCCAGGGCACATGGCAACAATTAGAATGCCACCTGCACATAAATGTCCTGGAGATGAGAGCAGTGCTTTTATCGTTGCAAGCCCTTCAGGATTCTCTTCCCACCTGGACTATAGCAGTTCAAACAGACAAATATGTCTGTAGTGTGGTACATAAACAAGCAGGGCGGAACAAAGTCCTACCCCCTATGTCGAGAAGCACTCAGACTTTGGCAATGGACGATCTCCTCTCAATGGTTTCTGACAGCAACGCACATCCCCGGGAGGTCCAACGTCATAGCAGACAGACTGAGCAGAACAACTCTCATGCCTCACGAGTGGTCTCTAAATTAAGCGGTAGCAGAGAGAATTTTTCAGAAGTGGGGCCAGCCTTGCTGCGACCTTTTCGCAACACCTCAAAACAGCAAGTGCCTCGACGACTTCACTCTCTTCCCTCTACCAGGCCATCCCCCCAGAGACGCTCTCGTCCACGATTAGCCTCGGGGTCTTCTATACGCATTTACCCCCTTTCCGTTGATTCCGCAATTAATTCAGAAAGCAACCGCATTGAGATCCAAAATGATCCTCATTGCTCCGTATTTGCCTCGACAAGTATGGTTTCCGTTCCTGCACCATTATCTACTGGAACAGCCCTGGCATCTGGAACCCCTTCCAGACCTTTTGTCCCATCTAACGGGCAAGCTGCACCAGTCTCTTTGTTCCCTCAACCTCACAGCTTGGTTGCTCCACTTCCAACCATAGCCAGGCTTCCCTTTATTTCTCTTCCTGTCCGTGATATCATTCTTGCTTCCCACAAGTCCAATACTAGAAAGACTTATGCGAGCAAATGGAAGCGTTTTTCGTTCTGGGCAGAAGCTAGGTCCTTAGATCATTTTAGTGCACCAATTCATAAAGTTCTAGATTTTCTGGTGGAGCTTTTTCATTCAGGATCGTCGTCGGCCACTATCAGAGTACAACTAGCGGCCATTGCAAATTTACATGTGGGGCTCTCGGAAGCAAATATTATGTCCCACAAACTCTGTAAAGCTTTCCTCAAGGGCATCTTCTTGCTCAGACCTCCCATTAAGGATCCTCCTCCACAATGTGATTTAAATTTAGTATTAACGTCATTGATTCTCCCTCCCTTTGAACCTGCAGCTTCTTGCTCCTTCAAACTTCTCTCTTGGAAAACTCTGTTTTTGGTGGCTATAACATCTGCCAGAAGGGTATCGGAACTCCAAGCCTTGTCCGTCCGTCCCCCTTATTTGGTTTTTCATAAAGACAGGGTAACTCTCAGAACGAATCCTTCCTTTCTACTGAAAGTTTCTTCTGAATCAAATCTGAACCACACTATTGACTTGCCTGTTTTCTTCCCAGATTATTCAAACAGGGCTGAACAGAAATTACATTCCTTGGATGTTCATCGCCAGCTGCGGTATTATTTAGACAGGACAAAACAATTCAGAAAATCAGAACATCTCTTTCTCTCTTACGCAGAAGGAAAGAAAGGACTTCCAGTACCTTTCCAGATGGTTGACATCCATCATTACCTTTGTCTACGAGTTGAGACACAAACAACCCCCGTCTAGGCCTAAGGCTCATTCAACCAGGGCACTATCAACATCAACAGCCTTTCAAGCAAGGTTACCATTAGATACCATATGTGCAGCAGCTACATGGGCTTCTCAACATACCTTTATTACCCATTACAAGCTCGATATAGCCTCCAGAAATAGAGCTGACTTTGGTTCCACTGTACTCAGGAGTCTGTTCCGTTGAGCCACCCAGGACCAAGGTGCTAGGGAAGCTGTCCCATCCAGCAAGAATGAAGGCGAAAATGACAACTTAACATTAAGAAGTTATGTACTTATTACGTTCCATGTTAGTTGTCTTCTTCTCGCCTTCTTTCTTGCGTCCCTCCCTCCTGCCCCCTAGCCTGGACAGACTTGAAGGTCTCTGGGTCCTTCTATTTCATGTTATATAGTCCTTCCACGGTTACCCCGTATCATTAGGGTTACCAGCAGGGAGACCGTTTTTGGTTATAATTATAATAATAATTTTATACTATGTGTTAGCTGCCAACGAGATCTGGGGAGTTAGCGCATGGTATTGTGGGATATAGGGCTGCTTTGAGCCGGTAAAAATAGCTCTCGAGCTATAGTATAGGCCGAGTCGGAGCCGAGGGTCAGCTCCGAACCCATCCAGCAAGAAAGAAGGCGAGAAGAAGACAACTAACAGGGAACGTTATGGTAAGTGCATAACTTCTTATTCTTTTTCCTCTAGAGTCCTCCAAGAAAGAAAAAGGAAGCTTATTTATAGGGGTTTGATAAAACCTTCTTTCCAGGAGGCTTTGAGTGACCAGGATGGATCTAGTAAGTCCTCAAAGTCCTGCAAGGCTTCTGGAGATATGAAAAACAAAGTCTGTGACATCGGCTCCACAGGTCTCGGAGTCGATTGTCTTCTCTTTTCGAAGCCGGTCCTCTGTTTTGGAACCGGTATCCGAAATACCTAAATCGCCTCTTCTCCAGTCAGTACCATCGGTCCGATCATTTCGATGTTCTTGGTGTTTCACTGTTGCAGTCATTACATTTGGGTAATCTGCTGGCAGGTTGCCCTCAGTCGGCCTGATTAACAAAGTCTTGGGTCCTGCGTCAGTTGCTGTCTCTTCTTCCATGACGTCAGGTCATCAGGGGTAGAAAACATGCAGCCGATGCCATTACATCAGTCTTTCTTGCTGTGCGGTGCCCGAAGCAGAAGCAGTTGGCAAGTGCCCATCGGCCGACTCCTGAAATTGTCGTTTTCGAATTTCAGAACTGAAGTCTTCAACTTAAAGCTAAGAACCCCGTTGGGGAAACTTTTTCTTGCTCCATACCGATGTCAGTAAAAGTTAATAATTGCATTACTTGTGGAAAGCAAATACCTCATAAAGATTTTCATTCGTACTGTATTCTTTGCTTAGGCCATGACCACGACGTACTTTGCTGTCGGTTTTGTGCTTTATTTAATCAACGCACTATCCATCGTCGGTACATTTTTGCCTCTAAATATTTCGGTTCTCTGTTTAATTATCCAGAAATGTCATCGGTTAGCCATCTGACTACCAGGATTTCGAAAAAAATGCAAAGATAAAGACAGAGACAGACCGCCGAGGTCCAAAACTGCCGATGACACTTCTAAGCCAGTCACCAGTTCGCCGGTACTCAGTGAGGCACTTTCGCAGCCCCTGATACCCGCTACTTCCAATTCACAAGCCTCTACTGATACCCATTCAGAGTCCAGTATGCCGCGAGATACTTCACTTATGGAACCCGTGGATGTCTCTACCTTGGATGGGTCCGTAGCCACTGTGCAGGCACCGGCTTCTGAAGATGTATTCAGGCCTACAGACTTGCATATTAAATCGACACCGCCTTCATTACTAAGGCCTAAATTTTGATCCATGTCTAAAAAACCGACACCCAGGCCACATGTTCAAGCCCCTATGCCTAAAAAACAAATGATAAAAATGGCTGAAGATCTAATTACTCTAATCAGGGGTAGTCAAATACCCCCCCCCCCCCCGAGGCGCCTAGGCCTGAGCTTGATTATGAATCTTCTGATCAGCATTCTGTTCTGACTTTTCTAATGACCTGGATTTGTCCATACCTACTTATGAGGATTCTGATGCAGAGGATTCCATTCCCTCTGCTTCTCTTCCTGAGGATTTTTCTTTTGGGGAATTCTTACATACTTTAAGGGAGCATTTCCATTGGGAAAGCCAGGAATTTTCTGATTCAAAAAAGAGGCTTAGGGATTTCCTCCTTCTTCCTCAGCATAGGCCTTTGGCTATACCTCCTGTACTAGACATTGTTGATGTGTTCTCGGAATCCAGTTTGGCCCCTGATTCCCTGCCTCTGGCTCCTAGAAAACCTGACAGATATTACAGGGTTCCTGAATCCCACAAGTTTGTTTTCAAAAATCCTGTTGCAGATCCAGAAACCATTTCTCAGGGGCCCATGGGCATTAAGGGTTCTACTGCTAAAATCCTACCCCTTCTGATAGACTCCAGGGAGCTGGAAAGATGGGGTAAAAAGGTTTATACTTCTGCAACCTTGGCAATCAGAAATTTAAACTGGCAATTTCGTATGTTAAAATATCAACAGCATATTATTGGACTGCTTAAACAGAAAATTATGATGATTCCTGACTGTGTGGGAAATAAAGATTTGCAGGATTACAGGATATGCGGGCATAACAAGTAAAAGGAATTATTCAACTATTAATACTTAACACAATAATTACAAATTTCAAACAACTTCCTTTTGAAATGTACTATGTATGTATTCTACGTATGTTCCAAATTTCAGCTGTACACCACAAATCTATTAATTACCTTTATTTTTAAAATTAATATTTTTTTGTTTGTTCTCTCCACTGTAACTGTTTATGTGCTGCATACCACTGTAAAAACATGTCTCTTGTAATTTGTGTGTATACTGACCACGTCTAAATAACTAAATGTGTCTGTAATTTTTATTTGTGGAGCTTTTCTCCCCAGGCCTCTGCTGAAAAAGGGCCTTTTCGGCTCAGTCAGACACTCCCGGTTAACAAATGTAAAATAAATAAATAAAAGGTGCTCTAATCCTAAAGTGGAGGCCCAGAATAGAATATTTGCTCAAGATTTGTGTAAATAACCCAGTGGGTCCACAGTGCGAATATTTCTGAAACACTAGAAGCCACCACTCAACCCATATAAAGGTGCACCCATCACTCAACCTATGTAAAGGAGCACTCTGGTCATACTGGTGAAGTACTACTTATTAGCAGTTCAGTCTTCCCAAATGTATATAATGCCCTCCCCTGCCACAAAAAACATAAAAAGCATAGTGGTAAAGAACCAGGGTATGGCTTTAGAATAAAAGGGCAAGTGAAAAGACGACTTAAGAGCGATATTAGAGACACATTTTAAAAGCAGAAGTTCATGCAGGGCCATACTTAGCTCTCAAGGAGAAACACGACTAATTTGTACACACAAATATAAAACCACTGATGCATCCCGAGTAGAAATGATGGACACAAAATGTGTATACCAGGAATAAGTCCTCTGAACCATCCAGTATTTGTCAAGCTCAGGTCTGAAAATGAAGGCTCATTCTTCATATGCTATCTCAGGTGGAGATTCTCCTCAAAGAGAAATGTAACTACACAGTGATGAGCTAACACTTTGTCCCTCTTCAAATCACAGAAGGTTTATGGAAAGGATGTCAACAACAGGTAAGGAAACAAGCAAACTAGGTGGGCCAAATGACCATTACCTGCTCATGCAATTTTTTTCCTGTAACAGAGCTTTCTGGACTTTAAAACTAAATCGGCAACAAGGCAGAACACTATCCTGTGGGATGCACAGATGCAAACTCTGCTTATGATGTGAGGGTTGTGGGGGTGGCTTAATGGCTAAGGTGTTTGCCTTACAAACACAAGGTGCAGGTTTCGAGTCTCACAAGGGATAATTGGCTAGGCTTAAAATGGCTCGCAAGGGCAGTTAGCTTAGTACTAAACTATGAACTATGAACCTATGATTTAATGCATTCTGCTGAACAGGTTGGAAAACATACTTTGCAATGTGGTTTTGATTCTTTAGAGGCCTCTTGCAGGGCTGCTGTTACTGGTTCTGTGCTCAGAAGGCATGCTTGGCTTAAGGAGCAATCTTTACCTGATCATGTTAAAGCTAAATTGTTGGATGCTCCCTTAAGTCAGGACCGCCTGTTTGGCAATAAGGCTGAGGAAGTTCTTAAAAAGATGGAAGATAAAGCTAAATCTATGCAAACTGTTAAATATTTCTTACAAGTTCAGCCTCCTAGATTTAGTAGGCACTGGCCCTTTCTAGCCTCTTCAAGGTCTTCTCAAGCCAAACCCAGACATAGCAGAAATCCCAGGTTTCAGTCCCTGTGGACACACAAGACTAAGCAGTGGGGGGTTTCTGCACTCAAATCAGGGAGTAGTAAGACTCCCCCGTATGGAAAACTGTCTCAATGACTTGCTTCTAAAACTTCCAAGCACTTCCCAACTGAATGCTCCTTTAGGCGGAAAGATTGGTCTGCAGGCCAAAAACTAGGAACTCATTAACCAGGACAAATGGGTTTTAAATAGTGTCCCAAGGATACAGATTTCACTTCCACACCTTACCAGCACCAAGCGGGTGGCCAGATCTACCCCCAAATCAGTGGACAGAGGCCCAAAATCAAGTACTCTCTCTTAAGTATGGGGGCTATTCAATTGGTACCAGAAGAGAAAAAGGCACAAGAGTTATATTCGAGATTTTTCCTGGTACCCAGAAAAGGCAATACATGGCATCCTGTCCTGGACCTTTGTACGCTAAATACCTTTCTGGTGAAACCAAAATTCAAGATACTGAGACTTGACCAGCTGCTTCCTATGCTACGCAAAGATGCATGGTTGGCAACACTAAACTTAAAAGAAGCATACCTGCACATCCCTATCGGGGAGTCTTGCAGAAAATACCTACGCTTCAAAGCAGGCTACATGCATTGTCAGTTCTCTCAACTGCCCTTTGGCTTTGTGCCCAGGGTATTCACAAAGTGCCTAGTTCCAGTCATTGCATTCTGCAGGCAAAGAAATGTTCAGATATACCCATATCTGGACGATTGTCTAATTCAGGCAGAAAGCCAGGACATACTTTTGAATCATCTGGCTTTTGTTCAAAGGGTACTGACTTGTCTGGAGTACACCATAAATGAAAAGAAATCACAACTGGTACCCTGTCAACAAATTATAGTCCTGGGAGCAAGCTTGAATACAACTTCCCAGATTGCTTTCCTCACTCCAGAGAAACAGATTCATTTGGCAACCTACTTCAAACAAGTGGCCACAAAATCCCAGTTATCTACAAGGCAAATACTGCAAGCCTTTAGGGTTCATGGCCTCCTGCTTTCTTCTAATTCCATATGCAAGGCTGCATATGAGGAAATTGCAGTGGTATCTCAGAAGCCTTATGGTGTCAACATTCACAAGATCTAGAGGCAATGATTCCTATTATACCTTGCCTACACCTAGAGTTCCTTTGGTGGGCAGAGGCTTGCCATCAAAACAGGGGACTACCATTCACACTACACCCTGCCGCCCAAACCTTAACAACAGACGCATCAGACTATGCATGGGTGGCCCACCTGGCAGGGAAGTGCATTCAGGGCAAATGGAACCCAAGTCAAATGCACCTGCATATCATTCAAAAAGAAGTGTTAGCTGTACAGAATGCTCTGACAGCCTTTAAGGACCACATTCTTCCAGGACAATTAATGATAAAGACTGACAACACCACTGTTATGTGGTACATAAACAAGCAGGGGGGTAGGCATTCTTACCCCCTCTGCAGACTAGCCATGGCATTGTGGAACACAGCCCTGAGCTATCAGGTACATTTACAAGCTCAATTCCTGCCAAGAAAACTAAACACACTGGCAGACGAACTAAGCAGAAACCTCATGGACCCACACAAGTGGAAACTGGAACCAAGGATTTTCAACATGTCGACAAGCAAATGAGGGAGCCCAGATATAGACCTGTTTGCCTCCCTCCAAAACTATCAGTTGTACAAATTCTGCACAAGGACTCCCCACAAACAAGCTTGGAAAGTGGATGCTCTGTCCTTCAGCTGGAAAAAACTATCAGTTTATGCCTTTCCTTCTCTGCCTCTGCTCTCCAAAGTACTAATAAAGATCAAACAAGGCAAACCAAGGACAATTTTGATTGCACCAGACTGGCCACGGCAGCACAGGTACCCCCTCTTTCGCAGTGTGTCACTGTGGGCCCCATGGCACCTGCCTCAGACTCCTCCTCTATCGTCTTAGCAGGAGAACTAAATTCTGCATCCTCAGCTTCAAGCACTGAATCTAGCAGCCTGGCTAATTACATAATTTCTCCTCTACCATCCCTCAGTAAACCAGTGATGGATATCATTTTAGAGGCAAGGAGGCCTGGTACCATAAAGTCTTACGCTGAAAAATGGAAAAGATTCTTTGCCTGAAACCAATCTCAAGGGATGAGCACAACAGTGCCCAATTTACCTCGGATCTTAAAATACTTAACTGAGATGCTGCTTCATAAGGGCCTGTCTTTCTCCTCCATCAAAATTCACACCTCAGCCATCTCAGCTCATTATAACACAGAACCACCCCTCTTCTCTCACCCACTGCTTAAGAAGTTCCTCAGAGGGGCCAGAAATCTACGACCACCCAGGAGAGCTCCAACTCCAGCCTGGGACCTCAACCTTGTATTGAAAAAGCTCACCCTTTCTCCTTTCAAGCCAGCTGCCACTGCAGACTTAAAATTCCTTTCGTAGAAAACAGCTTTCCTTTTAGCAATCACTTCAGCAAGAAGGGTATCTGAATTACAGGCCCTCATGGCAGTGGAGCCTTTCATCATCTTTCATGCGGACAAGGTGTCCCTCATGGCTAATCCCTCCTTCATGCCCAAGGTGGTATCCAGTGTGGCCCTTAATCAGTCCATACATTTGCCAACCTTCTTTCGTAATCCACAGAACAAAGGGGAACGGATTCTGCACTCCTTAGACGTGCACAGACAACTTAGATTCTACTTGGACAGAACTAAACCTCAAAGGAAATCTGATCAACTGCTGGTGGCATTTGCTGCAGGGGCAGAGGGGAAGGCTATTTCAAAGCAAACCATTTCCAAATGGCTAGGCCATTGCATTCTTTTTTGCTACAAGCACCATGGAAAACCTATCCCACAGGGGATCAGACCCCACTGTGCCAGAGCTTGCGTCTACCTCTCCAGCCTTTCTGAGAGGCATCCCTACCAGGGACATCCTAGAAGCTGCTACTTGGAGTTCTGTACATACTTTCTTCAAGCATTACCATCTGCCAATTTTCTCTAAATCCAGAGCTGGCTTTGCCACTGCAGTCTTGCAGGGCCTTTTAGCTGGTCCTAATTCTATTTAAATTCCTCCTCCCATCCTTAGCTTTGGGAATTTACCCAAAAGTATTGACTGCAACAGTGAAACACGAAGAACATAGTACAGTTGTGTACACTTACCATAACTGTAGATGTTCAAGTGTATCCACTGTTGCACTCCTGGTTACCTCCAGCCCCCTTCTTTTTCTTTTTTGGATATACCTCTACTTTCATTTACTATCTTCAAAAGGTTTTTGGTGTATTTGCTTTTTTGTTGGAGGCATAACCTTGTATATTTATAGATTTAATTGCTTCTCATTAAGGGGGCACCTGACATCTGGGGCAAGAAAATCTGATGTAATGACGTCGGCTGCATGTTTTATACCCCTGACGACCTGATGTCATGGAAGAAGAGAGAGCAACCGACGCAGGACTCAAGACTTTAATCAGGCTGACTTGAGGGATTTTATTTTGATGACATGAGCTTTTTTAATGCAAGAAAAAGGTTTTTGATGTAGAACACTTTTAATTATTTTACTTAGTATTTAATTAGTTAATTGAATGGTGGCTGAATTCAATTACTGTGCTTTGCTTTGGTGCCTTTTTCATTTTAAAACTGTATATGAAGTTTTTTTTCTTTTGTCTGATGAAGTCTTCCAAAGGTAGAAGACGAAAAGCGCTTCACATTAAACATTTTTGGAGTTATTCTAGCCAGATCGGACTCTGTTGTTTTTTTGTTTTGGAGAGTTTGTTCCAGTTATTTTCAAGCATTTGTATTCCATGGCTACCAACAATGGTTTGGATTCCTCTGTTGAGCTTACTTCTCAGCCATCATTGCTACCTGGCTCTGGTGTGAGTGAAACAACTAATCTCACACAACTGTTACAGTTAATGAATGAAATGTTCGAGAATTTGTCCACGAGAGTGGACAGTTTATCGCAACCTAGTGCTGCAGTAAGACCAAGGGTCACAGCAGGTTCTGTTACAGGAAAGCAAACATCTGAGTGTTTGGCTTTAGCTAACAGCGCCGTTATCGAAGTTGGAACTGATGGAATGAATTTTGCTGTCAAGCAGCTCACCTGTAAACGGCAGTGGCGAAGGCCCTATCCATTTAAACTCAACAACTGAGTCCTCCTCGGGGCTTATAGGGCTCCCTAATGTTGCAGAATGGTTAAAAACACAACTGGCTTTTGGATTTAACTGCAAAGATGTCATTAGTGAACGCTCGGCTGGAGGAGGTGAGTCTTTATCTCTTAAGTTAAAAGAGATTGGTCGGAAAATGTTTAAATTTTAAAAGGTTACAATTGGAAGTAAATTATTTTGGAGAGTGTAAGAAACAGGGTGTAGTACCGAAAGGTTTGTGATCCTGGCAATACCCTTCGGGGTTAGAGGCGGGGACAGTGTTTTACAATGAACTTTTAATGTTGTTTGACAAGCACGGTACTGAATTAATGAACATGATGTGCAAACATTATTCTATTTCTGTTAAGGCTTTAACTAACGAAATCACAGTTTTAAACAATGACATTAAATCACACCCTGAGTTCATAAGGTACCATTATGATTATAAAAGGGGGTTTTCTTCTATTGACCAACAATTAATCAAGAACGCGGAAGTGAAACTCAAGAAACTGAGAAGGGACATCAGTGACTATAAGAATGGGGTTGCATACCCAAAAAAAACACCCTCTCAAGGTAAGGGTATATTTGGTCATGCCCTTGCACAATGTATAAATGTTGTGAATGCAGTCAATGGGAATGACCCTGAGGTACCCGTGAGGGTAGGACCAGAAGTCAGCGATCTAGATCTGTTTGAGGGCAGCTGAAGGGAGAACTTTGCTGACAAGCATCCTGTTATCAACGTGGTAGGCAACAACCACTACAACAATAACGAAATTATTCTTTTTCCAACAGGGGCTAGAACCATCCACGGAGATGCAATACGAGGGGCACGAAGGAGAATCACAAATACAACAGATAACTAATGCACCTGTCATTTTGTTGAATGGTAGTGGTGACTTCAAGGTGTACAATTTCTCAAGTTATACCATTTGCCAGGAGTTGTGTGAACTTTTCAGTAAGGGTTTGACTTTCGTACCCGAGGAACATTTTTGACTTACCAGGGGTTTTGATTGATTTGAAATTATACATTCGAAAATTGAACTTGTCTGTAATGTTTTGAGGTATGGGTTACATTAATGACACTTTAAGAGTGGCTAGTATGTACAACCCACCCGTGTGCCCCACTCTGTCTTTGTTCGAGCACGTGTGAGTCCGATTTGAGGTCTTTACGTATGAGTGCTAGAAGAAATGTTAAGAACATAACTGAGGTGAAGCTGAAGCTTTGAGGTTGGTCAGAGCTTTACCGGTCTGGTTTTTGAAACCGGACAAAGGTGGAGGTTTGGTGATCATGGACAATGATTACTATGACAACAGAATGTTTGACGTGTTAGTAAGATCTACGTGAGGTCCAGCCTTAATGAAATTAACATTGCTTATAAAAGAATCTTTTCCTTCCTTAGGGATTTCTTGATAGAAGGGTTTATCAGTGTTGACGTATTTAATTACCTTGTGATTTTGAAGCCAAGAACACCCAATTTCTTTGGTTTACCTAAACTACATAAAAACATTGAAAACCCTCCCATGAGGGCTTTGGTGAATGCAAGGTCTTCTATTACATATGCATGCTGTAAGTTTGTGGATGACTTATTAAAGAAATATGTAGTGAGGGAAGAACAGATATACAAAGACTCTTGGGCTTTCTTGAAAAATTTAGAAAAATTTAAATTTCATGACAACATTTTTTTCTTAACAATAGATGTGGTGGACCTTTATTTCTCTATCCCACATGACATAGGGTTAGAATATATCACTAAGAAACTTATTTTCTATGGAGTAGAGAGTGATGAAATACGTTTGATTCAAGAATTACTGGATTTGATTTTGAACAACTATGTCAGTTTCAATGGCAACATCTACAAGCAAGTGGTAGGGGTAGCGATGGGTTCCCCATGTGGGGCAAGTTATACTAATTTAGTTCTAGCACAGTGGGAACACGAACACATATTTAGTAAAGACATCCATAAGAAAGTAAAGCTTTACAATAGGTTTTTGGACAATATTTTCATCATGTTTCAAGGGAGTGCAGATGGCACATGTAGCTTTGTGGAGGCATTAAACAACAGTACTTCTTTCTTAAGATTCACACACACATACAAAGAGGACACTATCAGTTATTTAGATGTGAAATTGGTAAGGGACACTGTACGTAAAGACTATTTAGCTAAAATTTTCAGGAAGCCTACATATTCCAACATGTTGCATTTTTCCAGTTGTCACCCGTTCCATCAGAAGAAATCTGTCCTAAAGGGACAGTTGGTAAGATCAGCTCGAATGACATCTGAAGACATGTAATTTGATGATAAATGTACCTTGTTGAAGCACATGTTTATGAGTCGTGGTTACCCAGAGTCATTAGTCGATGAAGTCGTAAGAGAGGTTTGTAGTAAGAGACTGCCAGATATTTTTAATCCCATCCTTACCGTAAAAGGAGGAGATTCAGTTTTGGATGTGGAAGAAGAATTAGGTGTGGTGGTGCCCAGTACAAGTTCACCACCAGTAGTCGTGGGCTCATCAGGTTCGGACTTTTGTTACAGGAAGAGTTTTATTACCCCTTTTACTTTGGAAGCGAAGTTTATTAGTAACATCCTTAGAAGAAATTGGCACTTATTGACTTTTGAGAAGGATTTAGTAGAGAAATTAGGTGACGAACCAGTTGTTATTTTTAGAAAAGGTAGAAACCTAAAAAGTATCATGGAAAGTACGATTATGAAACCCACTAGAACAGAAGGCACATACAAATGTGAGGCATGTAATTATTGTAAATTCATTTCTACAGGGTCTAGTTTCACAGTGAATCGACACGTGTTTAAAGCCAGAGGCCGGTACAGTTGTAGTTTTAAATCAGTGGTTTACCTGGCTTCCTGTCAATCATGTCCGGCTTTTTATATCGGCAAAGCTGACAGGAAATTAAAAGAAAGGATTTATGAACACACATATCATATAAGGAAGAAGAGTAGTATCAATGCCCTAGTGAGACACTAACGTGAATCCTTCCCATGTTTTTTTGTTCAAAATGATAGGTCAGGTAGTAGTTGATGAAAAAGGTGGACCATATCAGTTACCGTTAGAGAAACGTGAACTTGTTTAGCAGCTTAGGCTGAATTCCTACACTCCCCCTGGTTTAAACAAGGTCACATCTTTGACTTGTATTTTGAAGTTGAGAAGTCTATTGAGGTGACACACACAGTATTTCATTTCATGTTAGCAAAAGGTAGCAACTGTTGTAGTTTATTCCTGTTTTTCGTCTTGTGTTCCTTTGCACACTTTTATAGTGTAGTAACAAAAATTTGTTTTAAAATTTTTTAACAATTTTAGAACACAGATCCTCTAAGGTCTTAGAACATAGTTTACTGTATGTATTTGTACTTTTAGGTATTTGACACCCTGTCCATAGTTATTGACATTTTTGCTTCAGACACAGTCACCTTTTGGTGTTGTGATAGTAGTCTGTTGTTATATTTGTACTTATTTTACAGTTATTATTTTCCTTACACTCCAAGCATATATTTAAAACTACGTTTTCCTACTTTTATGTTTTTCATTCAGTATTTCTGTACTTTTTGTTAGAGTACAGTTTTGCATTTTATTTTTTTTTAAATGAAAGTTTCAAACAGAAGTTTTAAATGAATGATTTTATTTTGATGACATGAGCTTTTTTAACACAAGAAAAAGTTTTTTGATGCAGAACACTTTTAATTATTTAACTTGGTATTTAATTAGTTAATTGAATGGTGGCTGAATTCAATTACTGTGCTTTGCTTTGGCGCCTTTTTCATTTTAAAACTGTGTATGAAGTTTTTTTCTTTTGTCTGATGAAGTCTTCCAAAGGTGGAAGATGAAAAGCGCTTCACATTAAACATTTTTGGAGTTATTCGAGCCAGATCGGAGTCTGTGTTGCTGTGTTGTTTTTTTTTCGTTTTGGAGAGCTGCTTGTTCCAGTTATTTTTGAGGGCTGCTGCAAGCAGATAACCCCAAAGTGATGACTGCAACAGTGAATACACTCAAACATCTACATTTATGGTAAGTGTACGCAACTGTACTTTTTGTTGCCCCACGAGTGGTCCCTCGATGGAAATAGCGGATGGGATATTCTGCAGGTGGGGCCAGCCTTGTGACCTTTTTGCCAGTCACATGAACAACAAATGCAGAAGCTACTTTGCCCTGATTCCCCCTCCGGGAGAAGCCCCAAGGGACGCACTCATTCACGATTGGACCCGGGTCTCCTCTATGCATTCCCACCAATCTCGTTTATACCCAAGGTATTACAGAAAGCCAAAGCCCTGGGAAGGACCATCAACTAACAGCTCCCTTTTGGCCTCGTCTGATTTGGTTCCCCTTCCTTTGACTTCATCTTTTGGAGGACCCCTGGATTCTGGACCCAGTTCCAGACCTTTTGACGCACTCGTCGGGGGAACTTCATCCCCCTCTGCAGTCCCTGAAGCTGACAGCTTGGCTGCTCCAATTCACATCATAGCCAGGTTCCATAACCTTTCCAATGAGACAAAGCAAATTCTGCTGTCATCTCATAAATCTTCCATGAGAAAGCTGTACCTCAGCAAATGGAAAAAATGTTCTATATGGGCTTCTAAAAACAATATTGACCCTTACCAAGCTCCTGTGGCCTCTATTCTAGATTTCTTAACCATGATATTCAATAAAGGAGCTGCAGCAGCAACAGTCCCTGTTCAATTTGCTGCCATTTCTAACTTTCGTCTGGGATTTGGAGGATTGAATATTATGTCACACAAATTATCCAAAGCTTTTCTCAAAGGGACCTTTCATATTAGACCACCTGTGAAATCTCCCTATTCTCCCTGGAATCTAAATTTTATGCTTTCCCGCATAATTCTTCTGCCATTTGAACCAGCTTCTTCATGAGACCTCAAATTTTTGTCATGGGAAACCATCTTTTTAGTGGCTATTACTATTGCCCGCAGAGTGTCAGAGCTTCAGGCTGCATCCATCAAGCCTTCTTATTTGATTTTCCATGCTGACAGAGTCTCACTTCGAACAAGCCCCTTGTTCTTACCCTAAGTTTGCACTGAAATTAATCTCAACCAAATTATTGATTTGCCAGTTTTCTTCCCCAAGCATTCCAACAAGTTAAAGTACATGCACAAAAGTTGATGCTCACAGCTCAGATTTTATTTGGATAGAACAGAAGATTACAGGAAAATCAGACCAGCTTTTGGTTTCATTCTCAGATTCCAGGAAGGATATGCCAGTGGCTAAAACAACTCTTTCTCAGTGGTTATCTGATTGTATCACCTTTGCTTTATTCAGCTGCCAATATGCCCTTGTGGCAAAAAATTAAAGCTCACTCAGCCAGAGCAGTTTCTACATCTTTCGCTTCCTATTGATAACATTTGCGCAGCAGCCACTTGTTCAAAATCTCATACCTTTATCACTCATTGCAAAGTTGACAGGGCCTCCTTTAGATCCACGGTCCTGAGAAATATACTCCCGTGAGCCGTCTGAGGTTGATGGTGCTTGGGACACTACCCATCAGTAAAGAATGAACAGTGAGATAGAACAACTTCACATAAAGAAGTTATGTACTTGCCGTAACATTCCATGTAAGTTGTTCATCTCGCCTTCATTCTTACGTCTCTTTCTCCTATCCCCTCCTGTGCTTTCAGAAGACTGAGATGCTAGATCCTTCCTGGTCACTCAACCCTTCTATACTTTTCTCTCTTATGGAGTTGTAGAATGACATATGGTATTATTTTATGCAGCAAACAACATCTGAGGTAACTCAGGGTGCATCATTTGATGGGGACTTGGCCTCGAGCTACTTGAAATCCTCGTGCTTTGCAGTAGGTGCCAACCCATCAGTAAAGAATGAAGGTGAGGTGACCAACTCACATGGAACGTTATGGTAAGTACATAACTTTTTTTCTGTGGAGAAATTTTTACTTTTCTTTGGCTGACATGGTGGTTTTAAGCACTTTTTACTGTGTTTTTCCAAAGTAACATTTGTAGAATAGAAGTGTTTACTGACATTTGCTGCTCCTCTTCCCCAGGAAAGATATACCATGTTTGGCTTGACCATGGAACAGACAACTGGTCCCATGGTTAATTGTCCTTCCAGCCACACACAAAAAAAAAAAAAAAAAAAAAAAAAATTGACTGTTGTGGCCATTTGTATTTCAGACTGCTTCGTCTTTTACCCCAGGTCCGTCTGGTGTATCAACTACAGCCACTATGATCCGGTGCTTAGCCACGCTTTGTGCGGCTGTTTGGGTCCCCTCAGTGGCAAGGGAGAGCAACTCTTGTTAGTCCTGGGTGAGAAACAGGGAAGGCTTCCCTTTTGTGCCATACTGCTGTACCCATCCCTTTGGAAGCTGCTGTTGCCATTGCTTAACATGGTTAGCCCCATTTTCCTATCAAAAGGAAACTGAAAACCAAGCATGTATGTACTCCTCAAATTTCTTTGTGTAGGAGTAGTTTACTGGGTCTGGCACATGGTTTAATTCAGGCTAATCATCCTTCTCAAAGAGATTCAAGATTCTGAGTCTGAACAGGAAGGTGCAGGTGTGAAGATTGAAGACAGGTTTTCCCCCCTCAAATTTCTAATTCAGACTCGAGCTCAGTTTGATTCACCATGTGGAGTACTTCCAGAAAGTCTGAGTCTCCATTTTTCTCTTTCTCTGAAACTATTTTTAGAATGTGCCAGTGTTTTTGATGGGAGAACACTGAGGTTTCTTTGTCTCTCAGAAAATACTATGAGTTGTTACAGAAGGGTTTTCCAGATCCTGTACCCATTCCTCCTGTTCTGTCTGCTTTAGCGGCTGTGTGTATTACTGCCTGCAGTTATCCTTAAATAGGTAGATAGAATATATAAAGTTCTTCAGTCTTTTAAATTGCTGTACACTATTCCCAAACCTGACCCAGCAGCTATAGCTCTAGTTAATCCCACTTCTGTTAAGCGCCTATTCAATTCCAACTCTACTCTTTTTGATCAGGATGGAAAAGTTATTGAAAAGTATGTGTAAAAAAAAAAAGTATGTACTTCTGCAACTTTGATTTTTCAGAATTTTTTACTGTGTTTTTCCAAAGTACCAAAGTAACATTTGTAGAATAGAAGTATTTGTTTACTGGCATTTGCTGCTCCTCTTCCCCAGGAAAGAGGTACCATATTTGAATGTGTGAAAGTATGAGGATTGTTTAATCTGCAGATGTTCGTGTTTCACTGTTGGCAGTCATTACACTTGGGTTATCCTGCTGGCAGGCTACCTGCAGTCGGCCTGAATTCCAAAGTTCTGGTCCGGCGTCGGTTGCTGTCGCCTCTTCCCTGACGTCAGTGCGCCAGGGGTATAAAAGATGCAGCCGACGCCATTTTCTTCAGTCTTTCTTGCCGTGCGGTGCCCGAAGCAAAAGCAGTTCACAAGTGCCGGTCGGCCGACTCCTGAGATTTTCGAAATTGAATTTCAAATCCGAAGTCTTCTATAAAGCTAAGTACCCCGTTGGGGAAACTTTTTTCTTGCTCCAGACTGATGTCAGAAAAAGTTAACAATTGTATTTCTTGTGGGAAGCAAATACCTCATAAGGATTTTCATTCTTACTGTATTCCTTGCCTAGGCCCTGACCACGACGTTGCTAGTTGTCGGTTTTGTGCTAGATTTAACCAACGTACTATTAAGTTGATTTTGCTTTTCATTACTTTGGCTGAAGGTTTAACTACATAATGCTGTTGGAACAGCCGACGACCGGAGTTCATAAAAAGCGCAAGGAAAAAGAAAAGGACAGGCATCTGAGGTCCAAAACCGACGACAAAATCTCTTCTAGGCCAGTCGCCGGTTCTCAGTGAAGTGCTTTTGCAGCTCCTGACACCCGCTACCTCAGAGCCACAGGCCGCCTCCGACTCCCACGTGGAGACAGCTAGGCCTCTGGATACTCAAGGTATTGGGCCTTCGGAAACTAATCCCTCAGATGGGTCCAAAGCCGTTGAGCAGGCATCGGCTTCTGAGGGTGTTTTCAGACCTACACAGCTTTATGTCAAGCCAACTTCAGCATCAACGACAAAGACTAAAACAGTTTTAAAGACAAGGAAACAAGTACAGCATTCTCCAGGACAGATTTCCATGCCTAAGAAACAGATGCTCAAAATGGCCGAAGACCTAATTACTTTGATCAGGAGTTCCCACCCCCCACCCCACCCACCCCAGATAAGAGGCCTAGGCAAGACACTGAATATGATTCCTCTGATCAGGTTTCCATTTCCTCTGACTCCTCTTCAAAACAGGGATACTCTATTCCTCCCTATGAGGATTCTGATGCTGAAGAATCTCTTTCTTCAGCTTCTCGTGAGGATTCCTCATTTGGGGAAACCCTGCATACCATGAGGGAGCATTTCCACTGAGAGAGCCAGGATTATTCAGATTCTAAGAAAAGGCTCAGAGACTTTCTTTTACTACCTCAGCGCAGACCTCTTGCTATTCCTCCTGTTCTAGACATTGTAGATGTATTTTTCAGAGTCCGGCCTGTCTCCCGACGCTTTACCTCCTGCACCTGTTAAGCCAGACAGATAATACAGGGTTCCAGATTCTCATAAATTTCTATGTAAAAGCCCTGCTGCTGACGCAGAAACTATTTCTCAGGGTCCCAAAGGGGTCAAGGCTGCTACTGCAAAAAACCTTGTCCCCTCATAGAGATTCTAGGGTACTGGATAGATGGGGGAAAGAAAGTTTACACTTATGCTACTTTGGCTCTAAGGGCTTTAAATTGTCAGTTTCATATGCTTAAATATCAGCAGTACTTAATGTCTCTGTTAAAACAGAAAATGTTGACAAATTCTGAATGTTCTGAGAACAAGGCATTGCAGGATTTATTGCATGCAGCTGAACAAGTGGGAAAACGTACTTTGCAATGTGGTTATGATTTACTAGAGGCCTCTTGCAGGGCAGCTGTAACAGGTTCTGTTATTAGAAGGCATGCTTGGTTAAAGGAACAGACTCTGCCTGATCATGTTAAAACATAATTATCGGATGCTCCATTACAGCGTGATACTTTGTTTGGTGTTAAGGCAGAAGAGGTGTTGAAGAAAATGGAGGATAACGCTAAATCTATGCAGACCGTGAAGGATTTCTTACAGGTACAGCCACCCAGATTTAGCAGGAACTGCCCTTCTAAGAATTGGTCCTTTCCTGTGTCAGACAGGCCACAAAGAGGCAGATACAGACGCCCTAGAGGCAGACAACAGCCCCAGGGCTCATACAGGCCCAAACAATGGGGTGCTTCTACCTCCAAAAGCGGAGAAGACCAATCACAGCCATAAAGAAAACAGTCCCAATGACTCCCCTCTGCCAATGCCAAGCATTTATCTTTTGGCAGCACCCTTAGGGGGAAAGATAGCACTTTTTTCGCAAAATTGGCACATGATCACCCAGGACAAATGGGTCTTAACATAGTCTCTCAGGGCTACAGGTTCCACTTTCACACCCTTCCAAAGGCAAAAGGGTATGCCAGACCTGCCACACAATCAAAGGGCAGAGGCACAAAACCAAGTTTCATCTCTCATGGACATGAGAGATATTCAGCCAGTGCCACAACAAGAGCAGGGACAAGGATTTTACTCAAGACTTTTCTTAGTACCAAGAAAGGACAATGCATGGATACCAGTTCTGGACCTGTCTGTTCTAAATACTTTTCTGGACATTCCGAAATTCAAAATGTTGACTGCAGCAGCTTCTGCCCATGCTGGGCAAGAAGGCTTGGCTTGTAACTTTGGACCTCAAAGAAGCATACCTGCATGTCCCAATCAGACAACCTTGCAGAAGATACCTCAGATTCATAGCTGGCTCAATGCACTACCAATTCTCTGCACTGCCCTTTGGCTTATCTACTGCACCCAGGGTCTTCACAAAATGCCTGGCACCAGTAATTGCTTTTTGCAGACAAAGAGGAATTCAGATATATCCCTACTTGGACGACTGCCTTATTCAAGCAGAGACCAAAGACATTCTACTAAAGCATCTGGCGTTTGTATAAAGATTACTAATTTGCCTAGGGTACACAGTAAACGAAAAGAAATCAAAACTAGTACCCTCTCAAGAGATAATATTCCTGGGTGCAAGCTTAAATACAACTCCCCAGATGGCTTATCTCATGCCAGACCAACAAAGGCAACTGACTTCTTACTTCGAAAGCATGGCAGCAAAGACCCAGTTATTTGCAAGAAAAATTCTGCAGGCTCTGGGCTGCATGGCCTCCTGCATTCTTCTAATTCCATATGCAAGACTGCATATGAAGAAACTACAGTGGTACCTAAAAGGTGTTTGGACTCCACATTGCCACAGCAAGGAATCATTAATTTCACTCATTCCCTGCCTGCAACAGGAGTTTCGATGGTGGGCACAGGCCTGTCACCACAACAAGGGACAGCCATTCACTTTACCCACAGCCAGGCAAACTCTAACAACAGATGCATCGGATTATGCCTGGGGGGGGGCCCACATGGCAGAAAAATGTATTCAGGGTGCATGGCCCCCAAGCCAAAGGCATCTACACATCAATCAAAAAGAGATGCTAGCTGTACAAAATGCCCTGACAGCCTTCAAGGACCTACTTCATCCAGGACAGCTGCTGATAAAGATGGACAACACCACAGTCATGTGGTACATAAACAAGCAGGGAGACGCTCATTCCTACCCCCTCTGCAGACAAGCCATTATTTTGTGGAACACAGCATTGACCTCCCAAGTACACCTGCAAGCACAATTCCTGCCAGGAAAAACAAATGCTCTGGCAGACTAACTAAGCAGAAACCTCATGGACCCTCACGAATGGAAACTAGATCCGCAAATCTTCACCATGATAACAAGGAAATGGGGATGCCCAGACAAAGATCTTTTTGCCTCCCCTCACAACTGCCATCTTCAGAGATTCTGCACAAAGACTTATCACAAACGAGCATGGAAAGTGGATGTTTTGTCATTCAGCTGGAACAACCTTATAGTGTATGCCTTTCCTCCACTGCCTCTTCTCTCCAAGGTACTCCTAAAGGTCAGACGAGAAGCCACAAATGATACTGATTGCCCCGGATTGGCCTCGCCAACACTGGTACCCAATCCTAAGGAGCTTGTCCCAAGGCCCTGCCTGGACATTGCCTTGACATTGCCTCAAATTCCTCATTTACTGACCCAACAAAACAATCAGATCCAGCACAGCCAACTCAGAACTCTAAATCTAGCTGCATGGCGGATACTGTAACCATTCAGAATACACCTCTCTCTAAAGAGGTCATGGATGTTATTTTGGAGGCCAGGAGGCCCAGCACCAGAAAATCTTATGCAGAAAAATGGAAGAGATTCTGTGCTTGGAACCAGGCACAAGGAATTGACACGCTTGTTCTAAATATTCCTCAGATTTTACAATATCTAACTCAGATGCTGGGCCAAAGGCCTGTCCTTCTCATCAATTAAGATCCATGTCTCTGCCATTTCAGCTCATTACAATACAGACCCACCTATTTTATCACATCCTTTGCTTAGGCAGTTCCTCAGAGGGGCCAAAAACATAAGACCTCCAAGGAGAGCACCAATACCTGCATGGGACCTCAATTTTGTCTTGGAAAAACTCACACTGCCTCCTTTTGAACCAACCAATACAGCTGAGATAAAATTCTTATGGAAAACAGCTCTGCTCCTAGCAGTAACTTCAGCAAGAAGAGTCTCAGAGTTACAGGCATTAATGGCTGTGGAACCTTTTATTATCTTCCCTCCGGACAGGGTTTCTCTAAGGACAAACCCAACATTTATGCCTAGGACACTGCATTCGTTTCTGCTATTCACAACATGGCAAATCAGTGCCTAAGGGCATTAGACCACATTCTACCAGGGCAGCAGCCACTTCAGCAGACTTCTTCAGAGAGTACCAACCAAGGATATTTTTGAGGCTGCAACTTGGACTTCAGTGCACACTTTTACTAAGCACTACCACTTGCCTCTTTACTCTAAATCCAGAGCAGGCTTTGCCACTGCAGTTTTGCAGGGCCTCATAGCCACTTCTAATTCTAGTTAGACCCAGCCGCCCAACCTCAGCTTTGGGATTCAACCCAAGTGTAATGACTGCAACAGTGAAACACGATGAACATAGTACAGTTGTGTACCTACCATAAATGTAGATGTTCGAGTGTATTCACTGTTGCAGTCCAGGTTACCCACTCACCATCTCCCTTTCTTTGCTGGGACTTATCTGTACTTCTCTATCCTAAACAACCTATGTGGTGTATTTGTTTGTAGATGAAGGTATTGTTTATTTTAGTACATACTTTTATAAGCAATGATGTTAAGTTGTCAATCTCGCCTTCATTCTTGCTGGATGGGTTCGGAGCCGATCCTCGGCTCCGACTCTGCCTATACTAAAGCTCGAGAGCTATTTTTACTGGCTCGAGGCTCCCCTGTATCCCACAATGCTAGGCGCTAACTACCCAGATCTCATTTGCAGCTTCAGCTATGAGGTTGTGTTTTTGCCGGCTCTCAGGTTAAAATTAGAAAAATCTTTTCTGGTAAGGTTTTTCTCTCTCTTTTGTAGTATTAGTTTTGTCTATTAGACCCACTTTACCCCTCTAGTGTATCCCCTCCTAGATAGCTCCCTTTTCGGGTTTATTTCTCGTTACCAACCCCACTTCTTAGATTACTAGGCCTTCGGCTAACTTTAGTTTAGACATTAGCTTAATCAAGTTTATTGTTAGAATAGATTTTCTATTTTTCAGTTTAAACAGTCTCAGTCTTTGTGTGTGTGTGCGTGTCTAGACTGAGTAAGTTTGAGTGTGGGTGTTTGTTGGTGACTTGTCATCCCTTCAGGATGTCCAAGGATTCCAGGGTTTCAGGCTTCAAAAAGTGTGACTCGTACTGTCGGAAGATGTCTCTGACAGACGGTCACACTTGTGTTTATTGCCTGGGCCCTCTGCACCTGCAGGACTCTTGTTCTGTCTGCCATGCATTCAGTCCAAGAGTCCTGTAGGAACGAAAGAACAAGCTTATATTACGAGGCTTGTTGAAACCCGAAGGTTCCCCGATCAAGTCTTCGTCGGGCAAACCTTCGAAGCCCACAATACTGTCAGCTCCAAGTTCTGAGCCTTCGTCTAGTGGTGCTTCTAGTGCTCCTATGTCGGCTCCGGCTGGAGCCGATCCTACCAAGACTCAGTCGGCTCCAATAGTTTTGTCGGAACCGTCTGCGAGCTGTAAGCGCTCTAGGTCTCCATCTTTGGAGTCTGTCCATTCGGCTCCGAGATCTCCTTTGCTTTCGGAGTGGAGCCATCTGTCCCATTCCTCTCGGTCTTCCAGGCTTTCGGAACACAACCTCGAGAGGGTGGTTAGTAGACTCCTTAAGTCGCAGGCACTGGCCCAGATGCTTCAGAGCCCTTCTCAACAGACAGCGGCTATCCCCATTCTATCGTCAATTCCTCCTCCGACTCTTCCTTTGAGCTCGGAGCCGGAGTTCTTGGGAGCCGGGACCATCGGAGCCGATACCACACCTTTCGGCTCCGTCCTCTTCCATTGTTCCATCATTGGAAAGATCCGGGCATCGGGACTCCCTCGTTGGCTCCGAGGGGGCGAGTGGCATCGGACCCTTGTCCGACCCCGTTCTCCCTCTCGGAGCCTCGGCGCAGGTGAGTTCAGCCCTGGCATCGGCCTTGGAGCCATCCCTCTTGGTGCCAGGAGGGGTCCTTATCTCTTCGGAGCGGAGGCCTTCTTCCCTGCCTGATAGGGGTGCCTTCAGGGTCATGAGGAGCGTGCTGGCCCCTGTGCCTGCTCCTCGGTCAGCTCCCTCAGCTCCTCCCACTGTTGTGCCTGCCACTGTCTCTACCCATTCTCTCGACCCCGACCGCAGGGATCCAATGCCTCAGGTGCCCCCATTGGGAGCATCCTCTTCTTCCGAGGACTCCCCTGATCCGTCAGGGGAGCCCCCTCAGAAAAGGAAATGCAAGAGGAAGCATGTGGACTCTCCTGAGTCCGTCACATCTGACACAGACTTGGATGAGTCGGAAGGGTCCCCACGGTCCCCCTCTGAGGATGTCTCCTTTTCTGACATCCTTGAAATCCTCAGAGGGGGAACTGGTCTACCCTCAATCCTTCCGAGGACGAGTCGGTTTACCTAGAGGCTTTTGGTTCTCGTCCTTCCACCTGCTGGGTGTCTCCGCCCTTTGACCCCCTTATGGAAGTGGTGGCGCGGAAGGCATGGACGGCCCCTGACTCTATGGAACCTACCCCACGGAGGCCTTCAAAATTTATCACAGCCCCTTCTGATAAACAGTTTTTAACCAAAGGTGTCCCTGTTGATGCCATGGTGGCGGCGGCGGCCACTAAGAAGGAACTTGGCTGATCCTTCAGTACCGATCCATCCTCCTAATAAGGAATCTAGGACTATGGATAGGTACGGCAAGCAGATGTTTTCTTCAGCGACCTTTACCATGCGGTCACTGAACTACTTATGTCATTTCACCCGCCTTCAAAGAGACATGCTCAAAGAAATGGGTGATACTTTACAGGATCCAACAGCTGCGGGGTCTCAAGACAAAATCAACTCCCAGCTGGCAACCCTGAACTCGATTGTTAACTCCTCCATGCAGCTTATTTCTTATGCGGCCGATGGGGCGAATAGGGCTGCAGGCACAGGTGTGGCCTTAAGGCGTCACGCCTGGATGTGGCTTTGTAACTTTTCTGACCCCTTCAAGGCGTCCTTCACGAACTCCCCCTTTGATGGTTCAGCGTTGTTCGGACCTCAAGTGAAGGATACTTTGACCAGATGCGAACAGGATGGCAAGACTCTCTCTCCCGTGGGAGTCCATTTTTCCACCCCGTCTAGACCATACCTTAAGGGTCAGAAGGGTGGAAAAATGTGGTTTTGCAAACCACAGGGAGTCGTGCCTGACGCACGAAGTGAGTTCCCCTCTAGAGGCGGGGGGGGGGAAATAACAGACGCCGCCCTAGGGGCAGAGGGGGTCAGCAGAATCAGGGTAGCAGAGAAGCTGTCTCTGGCCAGCCCTTCCAGCATTCCTGAGATGCTGCCAGACTGTCCGCCTTCGGAGGCAGTCGGGGGAAGATTATCACTGTACCCAGAAGCCTGGCTTTCCCTCACTCAAGACAAATGGGTACGGTCAATCATATCCGAGGGTTACAAAATTCCCTTTGCCCACACCCCAGCACAGCCAAAAAGGCCCCTTCCAGATGTTCCACCTGGTCTAAGGGAACAAGCAGTATTAGAAATCTCAAAACTGCTAAGAAAAAGAGCCATCTAACCAGTCCCAGCAGACCAGCAAGGATGCGGAATCTACTCCAAGTTCTTTTTGGTACCAAAAAGGACAGGGGACTGGAGACCAATTTTGGATCTCAGCAGGCTAAACAGGTCTGTCCAAAGAACGAAGTTCCGGATGGTCATGCTACAGTCCATTCTACCCTTTTTGGGCCAGGACAATTGGATGTGCTCTATAGACCTTCAGGATGCATACTACCACATCAAGATGCACATGCGCTCCAGGAGGTTTCTCCGCTTCCGGCTGGGGGCCAGTCACTACCAGTTCAGGGCCCTGCCCTTTGGTCTCACTACAGCCCCCCCCGAGTGTTCACCAAATGCATGGCAGTGGTTATGGCTCATCTGAGACGTCAACGATTCCAGGTGTTTCCGTATCTGGACGACTGGCTCCTTACCACCACCACCAGGCATCAACTTCTTCATTCCAGAGATTACACCATTCAAACTTGCAAAGAGCTAGGTATCTCCATAAATTTCGAAAAGTCTGCATTGTCGCCTTGTCAGTCTATTACTTTCATAGACGCCATATTGGACACAGCCGAACTAACCGTAAAACTAACCGCACAGAGAGTTTCGGATATTCGTACACACGTTCACATCCTTCTTCAGAGCAACAGAATCCAGGCCAGGTTTGTACTGAAGACTTTAAGTCTCATGGCAGCTGCCATTATGTTACTTCCCCTAGCTCGCTTTCACATGCGGATCCTTCAATGGATGCTCTTTTCCCAGTGGTCCTTTCAACAGCTTCCAATGTCTCACAGCATTTTAATCACACAATCGTGAAAGAAACACCTGTCTTGGTGGATGGCCTCCCTGCAAGTCGTTCAGGGCAGACCCTTTGTTCTTCCCCTCCCCTGTTGCTACGGTGACAACGGACGCCTCCCTGATCGGGTGGGAGGGGTGGCATTTTCAGGGCAGGATAGGTCCAGGGCACATGGCAACCTTTCGAGTGCCACCTGCACATAAATGTCTTGGAGATGAGAGCAGTACTTTTAGTGTTGCAAGTCCTTCAGGACTCTCTTCCCATAGGGACTATTGCAGTTCAGACGGACAATATGTCCGTAGTGTGGTACATCAACAAGCAGGGTGGAACCAAGTCCTACCCCTTGTGTCGAGAATCACTCAGACTTTGGCAGTGGGCGATCTCTTCTCAACTGTTTCTGATAGCAGCGCATATCCCTGGGAAGTCCAACGTAATAGCGGACAGGCTGAGCAGAGTCATTCTCATGCCGCACGAGTGGTCTCTCAAACAGTCAGTGGTGGAAGAGATTTTCCAAAGATGGGGTCAGCCTTGCTGCAATCTTTTCGCAACACCTCAAAACAGCAAGTGCCACGACTTCTTCACTCTCTTCCCGGCCACCCCCCAGAGATGCTCTAGTCCACGATTGGCCCCGGGGTCTTCTGTACGCTTTCCCCCCTTTCCATTAATCACACAACTGATTCAGAAAGCTTCCGCATTGAGATCCTCAATGATCCTCATTGCCCCTTACTGGCCTCGACAAATCTGGTTTCCGTTACTGCATCGTTACCTCTTGGAGCAGCCCTGGCATCTGGACCCAGTGCCAGACCTTTTGACCCATCAGTCAGGCTAGCTGCACCACTCCCTCCTCTCTCTCAACCTCACAGTTTGGTTGCTCCACTTCCAACCTTAGCCAGGCTTCCATTTATTTCCCATTCGGTGCGTGACATCATTCTAGCTTCCCACAAATCTTCTACCAGGAAGATTTATGCTAACAAATGGAAACGTTTCTCCTTCTGGGCACAGTCTAGAAACATGGATCCTTTCACGGCACTTATCCAGTCAGTCTTAGATTTCTTGGCTGAACTTTTTCAATCAGGTTCTTCTTCGTCCACTATCAGAGTTCAGTTAGCGGCCATTTCAAATTTTCATGTTGGCCTGTCAGTCTCCACTGTTATGTCCCATAAACTTTGTAAAGCCTTCATTAAGGGCATCTTTTTACTCAAGCCCCCAATCAGAGATCCCCCGCCACAGTGGGATTTGAATATGGTTTTAACCTCTTTGATTCTCCCTCCCTTTGAACCCGCGGCTTCCTGTTCCTTGAAGTTACTCTCATGGAAAACTCTATTTCTAGTGGCCATAACTTCCGCCAGGAGAGTCTCAGAGCTTCACGCCCTTTGTGTTCGTCCTCCTTACCTGGTTTTCCATAAAGATAGAATATCCCTCAGAACTAACCCATCCTTTTTACCCAAGATATCTTCTGAGGCAAATTTGAACCAGACTATCGATCTCCCAGTCTTCTTCCCTAATTACTCCAACAGAGCGGAACAAAAGTTGCATTTTTTGGATGTTCATAGTCAACTCCGTTACTACCTGGATAGAACCAAGCAGGTTAGGAAATCTGAGCAGCTCTTCCTGTCTTATGCGGAGGGGAAGAAAGGCCTTCCAGTTTCCAAAGTAACCCTTTCCAGATGGTTGGCCTCTGTGATTACTTTCATCTATGAACTGAGGAGTCAAGAACTTCCTTCAAAGCCTAGAGCCCACTCAACTAGAGCCTTAGCTACGTCAGTAGCTTTCCAGGCTAGGTTACCAGTAGACTCCATTTGTGCGGCAGCCACATGGGCCTCTCCTCATACCTTTATTTCTCATTGCAAACTGGACATGGCCTCCAGAAGCTGAGCTAACTTTGGTTCCACCGTCCTCAAGAGTCTGTTCCGTTGAGCCACCCACGGCTGAGGTGCTAGGGATGCGGTCCCATCCAGCAAGAATGAAGGCGAGATTGACAACTTAACATTGAGAAGTTATGTACCTACCATAACGTTCCATGTTAGTTGTCTTTTTCTCGCCTTCTTTCTTGCGTCCCACCCTCCAACCCCCTAGCCTGGACAGACCGAAAGGATCTTTTTGGGCCTTCTTTCATCCCAGCTTGGATTCCCATGGTTGCCCTTTTTTCTGGGTAAGTTATATATATATAGGTATTCCTCTTTTTCCTTTGTTCTGGAATCAGAACTGCTATGGTGTTATCTATCAAACGAGATCTGGGTAGTTAGCGCCTAGCATTGTGGGATACAGGGGAGCCTCGAGCCGGTAAAAATAGCTCTCGAGCTTTAGTATATGCCGAGTCGGAGCCGAGGATTGGCTCCAAACCCATCCAGCAAGAAAGATGGCGAGAAGAAGACAACTAACATGGAATGTTATGGTAGGTACATAATTTCTCATTTTTGTAGCCTACCCTTTTGGGGGCACCTGACAGCTGGGGCAAGAAAGACTGAAGAAAATGGCGTTGGCTGCATCTTTTATACCCCTGGCGCACTGACGTCAGGGAAGAGGCGACAGCAACCGACGTCGGACCAGGACACTGGAATTCAGGCCGACTGCGGGTAGCCTGCCAGCAGGATAACCCAAGTGTAATGACTGCAACAGTGAATACACTTGAACATCTACATTTATGGTAGGTACACAGCTGTACGTTTCCTCATTTGAGGAAGAAAATCTACTTTAATTTAGTTTCTTCTGTTGCACAGGTCACTGCTTATTATTTGCAATGGTTTATATAATTGTGATACGTCTTCCAGGGCTATGGCCACTGGTAGTATTTTGAGGTGGTTTGCATGGCTGCATTCTCAGAAACCTGTCAGCTGATGATAAAAATGAGATTTTAAATTCACTCTTGGCTAGAGGTGTAGTGATGGGTCCCTCTGGTGCAGAAGTGATCAAAAAGTGTGATGAAAGGGGCAGGGTGATCCAGGAAATCTATAAGATTTTTCAGCTCTCGTTTTCCAAGGGATTTTCTATCTCATTTAATTTTGTCAAAAAGCAGAATAAACGGTCTCAACAAAATACGGGTGAACAGACATTTAAGAAGAAATGTCAAAGGGGTTCCAAAAGTCTTAAACCTCCTAAAACCAAGGACAGTCCAAATCTGAATGACTTTTCAAGAGACCTTTTGACCCTCCCTACCCTGATCCCTTTTTTCTTCCAGGAAGACTGAATCTCCATTTTTCACTTTGGCAACAGATAGTTTCAAACAAACTGGTTTTGAAAGTCCTTCATCAAGGTTATAGATGACAATGGGAGGAAATTCCTCCTTTCCATAGTGTTACTCCTCATCTTCCAGTTAAGACTCTCTCTTTCCTACTTGTTCTTTACCATGTGCTGTCCCAAAGAGTGATATAACCAGTTCCTCTCTCGCAGGTGGGGAAGTGTTTTTATTCGAGGATGTTCCTAATGCCAGAAAAGGAAAATGGTTGGAGGAAAGTTCTAGATCTTTTGTTCCTAAACATTTGTGATGGTGCCCAAATTCAAAATGTTACATCACAACTTTTTACTTCTTTCTCTGTCAAGTTTCTTGGTAATATTAGACTTAAAAGATGCTTATGACTTCCTTATTTATCCAGACTTCAGAAATTTCTTAAGGTTTTGTGTGTTTGGATCACGTTATAAGTCCTCTACCTTACCCTTTGAACTGTCCACTGGACCAAGATTGTTCACAAAGTGTCTAGGTCCAGTTCTAGCTCATTGCAGGCTACTGGGTGTCCACATTTTGCCATATACTCCACACCCTCCTTCAAAAGCCTACTTAAAACATACCTCTTCAACCATCTATGCACCTGTAATTGACCCCCCTAAAGCCTTGTCCACTTAATATTTCTGCACCCCATCTGTCCTGGACAACACAAACACCACCATCTAACTATACCTATCCATGTGTGAGCAATAATCTACATACGAGTGTATGTACGCGTGTGTGCATATATATATATATATGTGTGCGTGTGTGTAATATATATATATATATATATATATATATATATATATATATATATGTATGTGTATGCATATATATTTATGTATACTCTTGCATGTATATTTGCTTGAATGTATATATGGAAAACTTACATTGTGAAATAGATTGCAATGCTCTACCAGGTTATCTACTCTCATTGTATATTCTGTACACTTATATTTTCAAACAAAAGAGGGAATATCCTCTTATTGTATACTAACGGCTGTAAAGTCTACGGTCTGTATGCTACTACTCTGTAATGTGTCTTGTAAAATTTTCTTCTCCCTGTAAAGTTATGGAGTTTTTCTCCCCAGGACTTAGCTGAAAACAGACACTTGTTGTCCAGTCAGACTATCCTGGCAAACAAATGTTAAATAAAATATATAGATGACTTGCTTATCCCTTTCACTGTCAGGAATTGCTCTGTTGGGTGAGAGCCTGTACACAGCCTAGAATGCCAAAAGAACATTCAGAAAACTTGCTTGACTCCGCACAGGATTGTGTTCCTGGGATGTTAACTAGATGACAGTTCAAAGAGCTTTTCTTTCACAGGAAAAAAATAGACCTTAAAATCTATTTCTAAGGTTTTCCACTCTGACTTCGGTCACTGTGATGGAGTACCTAGAGAGTTTGGGTCTCATGGCCTCTATGATTCTCATGATACCCCTGGCAAGACTCCACATGAGAAATATAGTGGTTTTTGAAATTTCTTTGGTACCAGCAACACCCTTTATCTTTTCAAATACCAGTTCTCTGGTTTGTTAGAAGAGAAATTGTTTTGTGGAGTTAACAAATGTCTTTAAATCCAGGTCTCCTCTTCTCCCTGCTCCAAAGCAGTCACCACAGATGCCTCTGACATTGCTTGGGGGGCAGTTTTAGGAGGCATAAAAATGCAGGGGATGATGGATATTAAGGACAGATGCAAACACACAAAGATCAAGGAGATGCTTACTCTGATCTAGCCACTCAACTCTGTGAACCATCTTTGGTCCCTGTGACTTTTTCAGTTGGTTGCAAACAATGCCACAGCCATGTGGTACATCAAGCAAGGGGGGGCACAGCCATGTGGTACATCAAGCAAGGGGGGATCAAGTCATGTTAGCTTGGAATTTAGCTTCACAGGGCAATGTCAGTCTGCAGGCATTCTACATTCCGTCAGAGCAATATTGTGTGGTAGACAAGCTGAGCAGGACCAGAACAGACCTTCACAAATGGAAACTAGGGAGTTCTCTTTGCCTCCTCTCCAGACAATGAACTGGCAATGTTCTGTTCTAGGTCTCAGTGTAAGAAGTGCCTGGAAGACAGATGACTTTTCATTTCTTTTCCATAGAGAGGAGTGTTCCTGCATGCTTCTCCACCCTTTCCACGAATATCCAGGGTATTTCTGAAGATTCAGAAGGAATCCCATAAGGTTGTTGTGGTGACTCCCTCATGGCCATGAGAACCATGGTTCTTCATTTTGGAAATGGCCGGGGGGAAATTACCACAGGCCTACTCACAGACTGGATCTAGTTATACAAGAACAGGGGTGTTTGATACACCCCATCAGTCAACTTCAGTTGAGTGGCTGGATGATAGGGTGTGTGAAGATTGGGGAAAGATGGGCGAAGGCTGCCAGCCTAGTCATATAGAATTTGATAAGTTCTATCATTTGTATAAATAAATGTAAAATACAGGCTTGTGTTTTTAAATGAAAGAAGACACTGTAAAATGTGAACTTCGAGATTGTTGCAACATTGCCATCTGCTGTAAGGAAAACCAAGCCACGCATTTCAAATGTTCTTTGAAGTTACAATTATCTAAATGGTGATGCAGAATCGGCTGGTTGAACACATTCTTTCTATTGTCTTAACTTTAGGAATAATTGTTAAGAGTATACATGTGAAATGTCTTGTATTGTTATAGTTTCCTGAGCAGGTGTTGGATTGCTAAATAATGCCGTTTGTGGCCTGGGAACTCCAGATTAAGAATCAAAATGATGTAATGTGAATACTGAGCAAACCGAAGTGTCAAAATGATGTAATTTGGGAGGACCTTAGCAGAGCTGTTTTAGTGTTTTAAAAACTATTGTTGATTGAGAGACTAAAAGCATTTTGTCTTGAACCATCAACCATAGCAATTATGCTCTTTATGTATGTAAGTAGGATTATAGCAATGTGTTTTCTCTTAAGAATAGCTAAAGATTAGAAAGTTGGATTTGACCTCAGACCTGTCCTACTGTATTATTTTAAGTTTGTGTGATCTCTGAACTCTTAGATATCCCTGTGGTGTAGTAGTATTGTCTTGTGTTTTAATTATTTATTATTAAATATTTTAAAAACCTTTACCCATGGCTGGTTTGTGTAGAGATAGTAGGCTGTAGAGTAGATTGCATATTTATAGAGGTTATCGTAATAAGCTTTAGATTGAATAGTCACATTACCAATTGGATAATGATATTGCACAGTAATAATCGGACACCCTTTCAAGGGCCTTTGGGTAGCTGACAATTGTTAGCTAGTGGTGGCAGAAATTACTACCGTATAGTCTGGGTAAAGGGACACAGCTAGAGAATCTGTGTCAGACCTTTCCCAGGAGTGTCTGTGAAGTTGTATAAATTTTTTTCTCAAAGTGTGTGTGGTATGTCAGCTATCTGGGCAGGGGCACGAAGCACTGGTGGGACAGAGAGGGTACAGGAGGTTAGCTTGCCAGCTAGGCTGAGATCTGGACCGTATAGCTGTGCCAGTGGGGAGTCTTATTGGGGACCTGGAGAGCAAGGGGGCAACCAGTCCCAAACTGACTGTGATCTCTGTGTGCACTTAAGGGAAATTGTACTGTACTGTGTATGTATTAGTTATCCTTTCCTCTTCTATGAGACACCCTCCCTGGTGTTAGTGGTGAGGATTGAGGCTCCTTGATTGTTGGGCCAGGGCACGGTCATCACAGGGTGTTAATTCCATTTAGGCACCTTTTTACTGACGTGCAGCAGGTATGAATGGATGGAAGAAAGCATGCTACTGTAGAATCGTATATTAGCATATGGAAAAGGTTTTCTAGTTGGTGCCAACAACATAACACCCATTCAAGGCTCATTGTTCTCTGTTTTTACAGTATGTGTGATTTACTATCCTGTGGTCTACCTTGTTCCTTTGTCAAGGTTCATTGATCAGCCATTTCAGCACTTCTGCCCATGGGTCCTCATGTTTCAACGCATTCTCACGTCAAAATGTTTTTGAAAGAGGTTTTGCATAAGAAGCCCCCAAGAAAGCCGGAGGCTTCCTTGTGATCTTAATTTTGTTATAGAAGCTAACACTTGTTCCATTTGAACAAGTAACCTGACTTCACTGACTTGAGGATCTTAACCTGGAAAACATGCTACTGATTGCTCTGACCTCTGCAAAAAGGGTATCTGAAATGCCAGCTCTTATTGTGAATCAACCCTATCTCATCTTCCGTAGGAACAGGGTTTCTTTGAGAACTAGTCCTCTTCTTATGCCTTAAGTGATATTCAAGGTTACTTTAAGCCAGACTCTGCAGCTCTCCATTTTCTTTCCTGCATCTAAAAATGAGAGAGAAAGGATAAGTCCATACCTTGGATGCCCACAGACAACATGAGTACCGTTATGACGGAACTAAATATTTTAGATCTTCAATTAAGAAGAGACAACCTGTGTCAAAACAGACTATTTCTAAATGGTTGTGTAAGACTTTTAGCTTTTGTTGTACTCACCATAGCAAAGCTATTCCAGGCAGGGTCAAGGCCCACTGTAACAGGGTCTTGGCTTCATTTATAGTTTTTTGGGAAGGGTTTGATTCAAGAAGTATTGTAGAAGCTGCTAGTTGGCCCTGTGTACATACTTTTACAAAGTACTACATGCTTGTTTTTTTCTCTAGGTCCTGATTATTCTTTGCTAATACCATTATCCAGGGGCTCCTAGACTACTCTTCCACCTCCCAAATGTAGTTAGCTATGGTAACCTACCTGTATAGCTAAGGCTACTGCAGCAGTGATCAGTATGATGAACATAGTACAGTTCTGCAAGTAAGCTTACCATAACAGATCATGTGCTGTTGTCCTATCTCACCTTCATTCTTACCTGGATGCTCCGGCTTGGCCATTATATACAAGCTCGAGGTAGTCTGCTAGCTCGTGACTAAACCCTATCCCAGCATTTACTAGGAAAGCTCCCCAGATCTCATTTGCCACTAAGGAAGATTGTGTGCTCATTCTACTGGCTCTGGCTAAGTATACTCTCTATTATAATCACTATTGTTGGAAATTGCCTATTCTGTATTATGGCTCTAGATAGCTAGTTATTTCCGCTTTGTTGTGTCTGAGTTTCTGCTGTTGGCCGTCGTCTTCCACCTAGGCCTTATTGTCCTTATCCCAGGCTCCACCTTAAGACTCTTAATAGCCCATTTAAGTTGGAGGGCTTTTCTTACTCTTGTTTTTCTCTTTCAGGAACCTTTAAGGTCAGTTTGTGTAAGTTAGAAAACTGTCTTGTCCTTAGCCTGTTTAATTTAGAGTGCTGACTCTCTTCCTTTCAGTCACCCAGGCATAGCCCATTTAAGTTAGGCTGTGCCCTCTTTTCATCCTCTAGATCTGTTTTTCACAGTTAAGTTTACTGTTAAATTATTACTAAAAAAAAATACTTCTCTAGCTAATTTCTCTTGTTACTATCCCTTTTTTTAGGATGTCTTCTAAAGATTCGAAACTCTCAGGTTTGAGGGTGTGTGAAAAATTTGGACAGAAAATGTCCCTAACTGATGGACACAATTTGTCTATTGCCTAGGAGATGTAGGAGTCTTGTTCCATTTTTCATTCTTTGAATCACTGGGCTCTCCTGGAGAGGAAAAACAAATTGATACTGAGAGGTCTCTTAAAAGCCCCCCTTCTCAGAAGCCGTACAAGAAGGTCTGGGTTTATAAAAGACTGACCAATCTCCATCTTCAAAATCTGACAAATCTGGGAAGAGATCTTCCTCTTCTAGTGTTCCATCAGAGCCTTTGAAAAAAGGTTGCCAAAAGTTCGACACCGGATCCTAAGTCTATGGGATCCGAAAAGTCTACAGCTCCAGCACTATCAGTCTCGATGCCGGTAGAGTTTGAGTTGCGGAGCCATTTTCCCCTACTCTAAGATCACCTATACTTCAACCTTCCAAGTCTCTAGCCATCTCCACTCAATTTTCCTGGAGCTTATCCGACGAAGTGGATCAAGTTGTACAGAGGCTATTAACGACACCAGCGCTGGCCAAGCTATCGGTTCCAACCCCGAGGGCTTCGGATCCGACCACATTTTCTGCTCCGATTCCTCCTCTGATCTGACCTCGGACTTTGGAGTTGGAATGCTTCGAGCTGATATTAGCAGAACCATCAGACCTGAAACCTATTACGGGATCTTCTGATCTGAACATTGCTCTGATGTCCTTGGCTCCATTGAAGCTCAAGGAGTCTAGGAGCCGATGCTCTCCAGTCAGATCGGACAGTTGTCAGATCCAACCTTGCCTCTTGGGGCATCGGTTCGGGTGAGCTCTGCTCCTACCTCAGCCTCGAGGACATCGTCCTTGATCCCAGGGGTTACCTCGACTTCAGATCCAGGGATATCCTCTGATAAGGGGAGGATGGATTTTGAGGTGATGAAGAGAGTACTGTCTCCATAGGCAGTTCCACTGTCATCTCCGGACATTCTTCCCCCAAAAGCACCGGTGTCTGCCTCTATACCCTTGCATCCACAGGGACACTGAGATCCTAGGCCTCAGGATGCCCCACAGGGCACCTTCACTCTTTTGAAACCTCTTCAGAGTACCTCTCTGAGGAGGTCCCTTGGAAGAGGTTATGTAAGAGGAAGCATTTAGACTCCCCAGAGGAATCCTTCACTTCTGAAATGGACCTCGATGAAGCTGAAGGGTCCCCACGGTCACCTCCTGATGATGTCTACTTTGGAGACATCTTAAAAATACTTGAGCAGAGAGGCAGCTGGAAGTCCACCAACCCTTCAGCAGAGGAGTACATGTACTTGAAAGAACTTTGGATCTCACCTTTACTTCACTTGGGTGTCTCCACCTTTTGACGAACTTCTAGAGCTAGTTTCTCCGAAGGTGTGGGAGTCTCCAGAGTCAGTGGAACCTGTTCCTTGGAGGCCAAATAAGTTCATCATGTCCTCCTCAGACAAAACCTTTTAAACTAAGGGAGTCCCACTAGATGCTGTGGTGGTGGCGGCAGTCACCAAGAAGGAATTCTTAAGATATAATCATCTGTTCATCCACCGGAGTCTCGTACAATGGGCAGATATGGAAAGCACATTTTTTTTTCAGCAACTTTTGCTCTCAGATCGCTGAATTACCTGACTCATTTTAGTAGATTACAGAGAGATGTCCTGAAGGAGTTAGAAGATACTCTCCAAGGTTTTGTAGCTGAAGGGATTTCGGAGAAAGTTTCCTTTCAGCTCTTTGCCTTACATTCAGTTGTCAGCTCTCCTATGAGACTGGTTTCTTATGCAGCTGATGGAGCGAGTAGAGCAGCGGGTTCAGGAATTTTCCTAAGGAGACATTCTTTGATGCACCTGTGTGACTTTGTGAAACGCTTTAACTCTTCCTTTGTGAACGCCCCATTTGATGGCTTGTCTCTGTTCGGGCCCAAAGTCAAGGACACACTAACCAGGTTTGATTAAGAAGGAAAGACTGCCATAGGAGTCTGTTTTTCCCTACCTACCAGACCATATCTCAAAAGTCAGAAAGGAAGTGGAAAAATGTGGTTTCGAAAATACCAGAGAGCTTTCCAGGCTATACGTAGTGAATCTTCCCCCAGGGGCAGAGGGAGTAGTAGTAATGGAAGATGCCGACCACGCATCAAGGGGGGGGGTCCACAGAATTAGGGAGACAGAGATTTTCTTTGGTATGCCGTTCCAGCACTCCTGAAAGGAGGCTCACCTGTCTATCTCTGAAGGCAGTCGGGGCCGCTTATCTTTATACCCAGAAGACTGGCTACAAATAAAAGGCAAGTGGGTACAAGGCATCATATTCAGCGGTTACTCCATACCCTTTTCCTTCCCTGTCCCAAATGGAAAAAAAGATTCTGGACATTCCACCCAGTCAAAGGGAACAGGCAACATTAGAAATTCATGTTCACTAAATGTATGGCAGTAGTCACGGCTCACTTGTGGCGCCTAGGATATTCTGGGTGTTTCCATACTTAGACGACTGGCTCCTAACTTCCACCACTGAACATCTACTAATAAAAGTGAGAGAGGACCGCCTCTGCTCTCACCTAGGAATTACAGTAAACTACAAGAAGTCTGCCTTGCTGCCTTCTCAGCATGTCATATTTATAGGAACAGAATTGGATACAACAAATGTGATGGCCAAACTTCCTCCAGAAAGAGTTCTAGGTCTGCGATGTCAGGATGTTCTTCATGTTTCACTGTTGCAGTTATCACATTTGGATCATCTGCCTGCAGGTAGCCCTAGGCCGGCCTGAATACCAGAGTCTTTGGATTTCGGCGTCGATGCTGTCGCTTCTTCCATGACGTCAGGTCGTCAGGGGTATAAAACATGCAGCCGATGCCATTACATCAGTTTTTCTTGCCCCAGATGTCAAATGCCCCACAATAGGAAGCAATTATATGGTGTGGTACACCCCCATCAAAAAGCAAATACACATGGGGAAAAAATATATATATATATATATATCTATATATACCAGACAAGAAGGAAAGGTAGAGCCACGAGAAGTCAGGGGGCTGCAGGGAGGGTAACCAGGACTGCAGCAGTGAATACACTCTAGCATCTACATTTATGGTAAGTGTACACAACTGTACTCTGTTATTCATGTTTCAGTGTTGCAGTCATCACATTTAGGTTGATTCCCAAAGCTAAGGAAGGGAGAAGTTAGAGCATTAGGGCCAGCTAGTAAGCCCTGCAAGACTGCTGGCACTACCACTTGCTTATCTTTTCTAAATCCACAGCTGGATTTGCCACAGCAGTCTTACAGGGCCTGATTGCCAGCCCTTATGCTTCTTAACTACCTCCACCCTTCCTTGGCTTTGGGAATCGACCCAAATGTGATGACTGCAACAGTGAAACACGAAGAGCATAGTACAGATGTTCATCGTGCATACAGCTGCAATCATAACAGATGGGTTCTCCTGCAGTCAGGCGGGTCCTCGGTCGGCCGAATTCCAAAGTCTAGGTCCGGCGTCGGTTGTCGTCGCTTCTTCCCTGACGTCAGTGCGACAGGGGTATAAAAGAACCAGCCAACGCCATTTTCTTCAGTCTTTCTTGCCGTGCGGTGCCTGAAGCAGAAGCAGTTCGCAAGTGCCAGTCGGCCAGCTCCTGAGATTACGAAAAATTTGGAAAACCGAAGTCTTCTTAAAAGCTAAGCTTTTCTTGCCTCAGACCGATGTCAGACAAAGTTAATAATTGTATTTCTTGTGGGAAGCAAATACCGCATAAGGATTTCCATTCCCTCTGTATACCTTGTTTAGGCCCAGACCACGACGTCTCGGTCTGTCACTGTTGTGCTACATTCAACAAACGCACTATTAAGCGTCGGGCGGAGTTCGCCCAGCATTTTTTTGGGAAAGCATTTAACTATACCATGACGTCGGATACTCCGACATCGGTTTTGTCTAAAAAATGCAAAGACAAGCACCGACACTTGAGGTCCGTGGCCTCTACCGACACCACGCCAAAGCCGACTACACGTGGTCCGGTTCTCAGTGAGGTGCCTACGCAGCCTCTGATTACCGACGACACATCTTTGGCAGTGTCTCCTGTACCCGAGGTCGCAGGCTCCTCAGCCCACACCCCGACTACAGATACCGAAGCCACTCTTGGCGTTGAAACCAAGAATGTGGACAGGTCCACCTCCACTCAAGGTGTCTTCAGACCTTCCTCTTCTTTCTCCATCAAGGCCTTCAAGTCTAAAGCAACCATGCACCCTAAGAGACCAGTTACACAGGGCCCATCTCCAGGCCCCATGCCTAAGAAACAGATGCTTAAAATGGCTGAGGATTTAATTACTCTAATCAGAGGTTCTCAGCCACCTCCGGACAAAAGGCCCAGAGTGGAGGAAGATTCCCCCTCCTCTGATCAGGGCTCCATTATTTCAGAACACTCTGATGATCAGGAACAGTCTTACTCCCCTTTTGAAGACTCTGATGCAGAGGAGTCTATTCCTTCTGTATCCCCCCCTGAGGATTTCTCATTTGGGGAAACTTTGCATACCTTAAGGGAACACTTCCACTGGGAAGGCCAGGATTATTCAGATTCCAAGAAAAGGCTCAGGGAATTTCTTTTGTTACCCCAGCACAGGCCTCTGGCTATACCTCCTGTCTTGGACATCCTTGATGATGTTTACTCGGAGGCCTGCCTTAACCCGGACTCTCTACCTCCAGCTCCAGTTAAGCCTGACAGGTACTACAGGGTTCCTGACTCACACCAATTTCTTTACAAAAGCCATGCTGCTGACCTAGAAAACCATCTCACAGGAACCCAAGAGAGTTAAGGCTTCCATTGCCAAAAATCCATTGCCTTCCGAGAGAGACTCCAGATCCTTAGAAAGGTGGGGAAAAAAGGTATATACCTCGGCTACCTTAACCATGAGGGCCTTAAACTGTCAGTTTCATATGCTAAAATACCAACAGTTTCTGTTATCTCAATTGAAAAGTAAAATGCCACAACCTGAACAACCAGACTTGAAGGAGTTGCAGGATTTGATGCATAGTGCAGAACAAGTGGGTAAACATACCTTACAATGTGGTTTTGATGCTCTACAGGCCTCATGTAGAGCTGCTGTTACAGGCTCAGTCATACGCAGGCATGCTTGGCTCAAGGAACAAACCTTGCCTGATCATGTCAAAGCTAAATTACTAGACGCCCCTCTTCAAAAGGATGTACTATTAGGGCAAATGCTGAGGAAGTATTACGGAAAATGGAGGAAAAAGCTAAATCAATGCAAACTGTGAAAGAATTTCTGCAGGTTCAACCCCACGCTTTAGTAGAAATTGGCCTTCCAAAAACTGGTCCTTTCCTGCCACGGACAGACCCCAAAGAGGCAGATACAGGCACCCGAGGGGCAGAGGACATTCACAAGGATCGTACAGAGGCAGACAATGGCAAGCTCCTACACAAAGAGGTGGTGAGGACAACTCACAATCTTTCAGAAAGCAAACCCAATGACTTTCCCCTTTGCAGGCCAACCAGGTCTCAAATGGCAGCCCCCTTAGGAGGAAAGCTGGCACTATTCTCAAAAAATTGGCATGTTGTCACAAAGGACAAATGGATCCTGGACATTATAAACGGAGGCTACAAATTCCATTTTCATACCCTTCCAAAAATGAGAGGCATGCCAAAACTGCCACACAATCAAAGGGCAGAGGCACAAAAGCAAATTTCAGATCTTATAAACATGAAAGCTATTCAAGAGGTACCTACACACGAACAAGGTCAAGGTCTTTATTCCAGGCTATTTCTGGTGCCAAGGAAGGGAAAAGATTGGAGACCTATTTTGGATCTTTCCATCCTAAACACATTCCTACTCGTACCAAAATTCAAGATGCTCACTCTACAGCAACTTCTTCCCATGCTGGGCAAGTAGTCTTGGCTGGTAACATTGGACCTCAAGGAGGCATACCTGCATGTCCCAATCAGACAAAATTGCAGAAGATACCTCAGATTTCTTGCAGGTTCAACCCATTATCAATTCTCTGTATTGCCCTTTGGCTTATCTACTGCGCCCAGAGTATTCAAGAAATGCCTGGCATCAGTAATTGCCTACTGCAGACTTCAAGGGATACAAATATACCCTTATTTGGACGACTGCCTGATCCAAGCGGACAGCAAGCACATTCTTCTGAAACATCTGGCTTATGTAATAATGTTATTAAACTCTCTGGGATACACAGTCAACAAAGAGAAATCAAGGCTAATACCCTCTCGGAATATAATTTTCCTGGGTGCCAATTTGGACACAAACACCCAGATGGCCTACCTCATGCCAGAGAAGCAGGGGCAACTAATTCAATATTTCAGAACACTGGCAAATTTCACCAGGCTGACTGCAAGGAAAATCCTGCAGGCTCTGGGATTCATGGCATCTTGCATCTTGCTAATCCCATATGCAAAGCTGCATATGAGAAAACTACAATGGTACCTAAAAAACATATGGTCTCAACACAGCCACAGTTTGGAAACAATAATACCACTACTTCCATGTCTGCAAAAGGAATTTCTGTGGTGGGCTCAAGCATGTCAAACAAACACAGGTCTTCCATTCAGCAAGCCTCAAGCAAATCAAGTCATCACAACAGACGCCTCGGACTACGCCTGGGGGGCGCACATGACAGACTGGTGCATTCAGGGCAAATGGTCCCAAAAAGAAATGCTAGCAGTAATAAATGCTATTATAGCTTTCAAGGACCTTCTACAACCAGGTCAACTATTGATAAGAATGGACAACACCACAGTTATGTGGTACATAAACAAGCAGGGAGGAGCACATTCCTATCCCCTATGCAGACTGGCCATATCACTTTGGAACATAGCCATGGACTTACAAATGGAACTACAAGCACAGTACTTGCCAGGCAAGGAGAACACGCTGGCAGACAACCTAAGCAGGAATATGACAGATCCACACGAATGGATGTTGCATCCAAAAGTTTTTACAGAAATAATCTAAGAATGGGGAAGGCCAGACATAGATCTCTTTGCCTCCCACAAAAATCATCAATTGACAAAATTCTGCTCGAGGACCTTCCATCCAAAGGCCTGGAGAGTGGACGCTCTCTCTTTCAGTTGGACATCAATGACAGTTTATGCCTTCCCGCCTCTTCCTGTGCTGCCCAAAGTCCTATTGAAGACCAGAGCAGACAGACCAAAGATGTTCCTCATTGCTCCGGACTGGCCAAGGCAATACTGGTACCCACTCCTGAGGAGCCTGACGCATTCCCCTCCATGGACCCTGCCTCCAATGCCTCCTCTTCTGACTCAGCACAGCTTCAAAACTCTTCACAGTCAGCTAAAAACACTCAATCTAGCCACATGGTAGATTCCTTAGCATTACAGCAGGCCCTACTCTCCAAGGAGGTGCAGGATGTCATTTTGGAGGCCAGAAGGCCATCAACTAGAAAAGCTTACTCCGCAAAATGGAAACGTTTTTGTGTCTGGAATGAGAAAAAGGGCCAGAACCCTGGAAAACTGAATTTACCTCAAATACTACAATATTTGGCTGAACTGCTAAGCAGTGGACTTTCGTTCTCCTCCATCAAAATCCATGCCTCAGCCATTTCTGCAGAATGCAACACTGATCCTCCTTTATTTTCTCACCCTCTTTTAAGACAGTTCCTCAGAGGGGCTAAGAATTTAAGACCTCCAAGAAAACAACCAATACCTGCTTGGGATCTAAATTTCATTCTGGAAAAACTGACTTTGCCTCCTTTTGAGCCAGCTGCCTCATCAGATTTGCAATATTTGTCCTGGAAAACAGCTTTCCTTCTGGCTATCACTTCAGCTCGTAGAGTTTCAGAACTACAGGCTGTCATGGCTGTCCAGCCTTTTATCATCAGGACAGAGTTTCCTTACGAACCAACCCGTCCTTTATGCCTAAAGTGGTATCCAGGGTAGCTTTAAATCAGGCCATACATTTACCTACTTTTTATCCCAATCCTCAAAACAAAGGGGAGAGATTACTACATTCCTTGGACATCCACAGGCAACTGCGTTATTATTTGGACAGAACAAAACCTTTCAGAAAATCAGAACAGCTGTTTGTGGCCTATGCGGTAGGAGCTCAAGGAAAGCCAATTTCCAAGCAGACAATCTCAAAATGGATAGCCCACTGCATACGGTTTTGCTATTCCTTTCATGGCAAAACTGTTCCTACAGGCATTAGAACTCATTCCACCAGGGCCACAGCCACCTCTGCAGCCTTCCTCAGAGGAGTTCCTACCAAGGATATTTTGGAAGCAGCCACTTGGAGTTCTGTGCATACCTTCTCCAAACACTACAACCTACCATTATACTCCAAATCTAGAGCAGGCTTTGCCACTGCAGTCCTGCAGGGCATTTTGGCTCCTCCTAGTTCCACCTAGTGCCTACCACCCCTTTCTTAGCTTTGGGATTCTACCCATCTGTTATGACTGCAGCTGTATGCACGATGAACATAGTACAGTTTTGTACCTACCATAAATGTAGATGTTCGAGTGCTAATACAGCTGCAGTCCAGGTTTCCCTCCTTCCCCTCTAGGGGTATTCTTTTATGGTGTATTTGCTTGCAACTACTGTTTTTTGATTATATTGCATTGCATTACTTCATAATTTTATGTATTGCCTTCCTTCTGGGGGCACCTGACATCTGGGGCAAGAAAAACTGAAGAAAATGGCGTCGGCTGGTTCTTTTATACCCCTGTCGCTCTGACTTCAGGGAAGAAGCGACGACAACCGACGCCGGACCTAGACTTTGGAATTCAGCCGACCGAGGACCCGCCTGACAGCAGGAGAACCCATCTGTTATGACTGCAGCTGTATTAGCACTCGAACATCTACATTTATGGTAGGTACAAAACTGTACTTTGTGTACACCTACCATAAATGTAGATGTTCGAGTGTATTCACTGTTGCATTCCTGGTTACCCTCCCTCCAGCCCCCTGACTTCTCTTGGCTCTACCTTTCCTTCTTGTTTGGTGTATATATATTTTTTCATGTGTATTTGCTTTTTGATGGGGGTGTACCACACCATATAATTGCTTTCTATTGTGGGGGCACCTGACATCTGGGGCAAGAAAAACTGATGTAATGGCATCGACTGCATGTTTTATACCCCTGACGACCTGACGTCATGGAAGAAGCACCAGCATCCGACGCAGAAATCTGAAGAGACTGGTATTCAGGCCAGCTGAGGGCTACCTGCAGGCAGATAACCCAAATGTGATGACTGCAACAGTGAATACACTTGAACATCTACATTTATGGTAAGTGTACACAACTGTACCTTCTAAATCTTCTCACAAAGAAAAAAAGCACAAGCAAGGATAGTCTTAAAAGTTTTGGGGGCCATGGCAGCAGCAGTAACCTTGATCCCATTAGCACGTCTACTCATGAGAATTCTCCAGAGGCTACTGTCCACTCAGTGGTTGATGCAGGAATTGCCTATGTCCCACAAAATAATAGAATTTTGCAAAAAAGTCCTTCGTTGGTGGCTTTACTCCACTAATATGATGCTAGGTCGATCATTTGTACTTCCCCAACCATTGGCTACAGTGACCACGGACACCTCTCAGATTGGGGCACTATCTGGGAAAGGTGGTCCAAGACACCTGGCAGGATCACGAGGCCCATTTTACATATCAGTGTCCTAGAAATGAGAGTGGTGCTTCTGGCATTGCAAACATTCCAGGACTCTCTTCTGCTGGGAACTGTTGCAATGCAGATAAAACTTCTTAGTTGTATGGTACATAAACAAGGAGGAACAAGATCTCTCCCACTTTGTCCAGAGCCCCTGAGAGTATGGCAGTGGGTGACCTCCTCCCAATGCTTTTATAGCAATGCACATCCCGGGGAAATCCAGTGTGATAGCAGACACACTTAGAGCAATTCTGATGCCTCACAATTGGTCCCTAAAAGAGGAAGTAGCAGAAAAGATTTTCCGCAAATGGGGCCAGCCTTGCCTGCGACTTTTTTGCGACATAACCTCCTCCAGGGGAGTCACCAAGGGATGCACTTGTCCATGATCGGCCCTCTGGTCTCCTCTACGCTTTTCCTCCCTTTCCATTAATACCCAAAGTTCTTCAGAAAGCCAATTACTTGGGTGGGGGGGACTCTTGATACTCATCGTCCTATACTGGCCTTGTCAAATCTGGTTCTCCTTCCTATAGCCTCATCTTTTGGAGGAGGCTTGGATTCTGGACCCAGTTCCAGACCTTTTGACTCGTGCATCAGGAGTGCTCTATCCTTCCCTTCAGACCTTCAGTTTGCCAGCTTGGCTGCTCCGATTCCAACCGTAGCCAGGTTTCCTAACCTCTCCATCAGTGAAGCACATCATAATTTCTTCTCATAAGGCTTCTACAAGAAAAATGTATAGAAGCAAATGGAAAAGATTTTCATTATGGGCTTCTCGAAACCACATCAATCCTTTTACTGCCCCAGTCAATTCCATTATAGAATTCCTAGCAAAATTCTTAAGCGAGGGTACAGCTGCGGCTACCATTAGAGTTCAACTAGCAGTGATGTCTAGTTTTCCTATAGGTGAGTCTGAGCTCAATGTTGTGTGTTATAGGCTACACAAAACGTTTCTTAAAGGTACTTTATTACTACGACCACCTATCAGAGACCCCCCCAGCACCAAGGGACTTAAATTTCATCCTGTCTCTCTTAATTTTTCCCCCTTTTAAGCCAGCATCATCTTGCAAAGTCAAGTTTGTGACATGGAAAACTATTCTTTTGATAGCAATTACCTCTGCTAGGAGGGTGTCAGAGCTGCAAGCCTGGTCAATAAAGCCCCCCTGCCTGCTTTTCCACAGAGACAGGGTATCTTTACGAACGAACCCTTCCTTTTTGCCAAAAGTATGTTCAGAGTCAAATTTGAACCAATCTATAGAGCTTACCAGTTTTTTATCCAAATTATGGGGATAAGGTAGAATATGTTACATCAACTGCATGTGTATAGACAGTTAAGTTTTTACTTACATAGGACTAAGAACTTCAGAAAATTTGACCAGCTATTTATATCCTTTTCAGATTCAAAGAAAGGTACTTCAATCTCTAAAGTGATACTTTGAAAATGGCTTTGAGATCGCATAACCATCTATAAGTATCAAAATGGAGATCTTCCTCATAGAGTTAAAGCCCACTCTACAAGAGCCATAGCAACCTCTTCCGCCTTTCTGGCTAGACTACCAGTTGATACCATTTGTGCTCCGGCAACATGGGCAAGACCACATACCTTTATCACTCGTTACAAAGTCAATTTGACCTACAGGAACAGGGCCTCCTTTGGTTCCACGATTCTGATAAATATTCTCCCTTGAGCCGCCCAAGAAAGACTGTGCTAGGGACCCTGTCCCATCCTGATAATTAAGGTGAGATAGGGCAACAACACATAAAGAAGTTATGTACTCACCATAACGTTCCATGTGTGTTGTCCATCTTCACCTTCATTCTTACATCCCACCCTCCTTCCCCTGACCATTTTTACTCCTGGAAGACAGAGTTGATACAAATGGATATCAATTTTTTTGGCCTTCTTTATTGCTTTCTGAATTATTAAACTGCCTTTATTTGTATTACTTTTATTATCATTGCAAACAAGATCTGGGGAGCTTTCCTATTGCATTGGTTTAGCCACGAGCTAGTAGGAGACCTCGAGCTTGCATATAAAGGCTTAGTCAGATAGGAGGATCGGATCCGAACTCATCCTGGTAAGAATGAAGGTGAAGATGGACAATACACATGGAGCATTATGGTGAGTACATGACTTCTTTTTTGACTAACCACTGCCGCAGTAGCCCCTCTCCCTCCATTCCCCTTGTTTTTGCCTAAGTGTAGAGGTAAAGGAGGTTACATTTTAATTTGTGTGGTTTTGAACATAGTTGTAAAAGATGTTTGTGTGCTTTTTATGCCATGTTGTGAAGAGTGAATTTTTTTTATCCTAATATCTTTTCAGGACTCCACTTCCCCCTCTCTTTTTGGCAGAAAAGTCTTGAAGGGCTTCATGCTCAAACTTTTTTCTTTTAGTAAGCTGAACTCGAGCTGCTTGACAGTTTTGGCACGTGGAAGGTGTTCTGAAGCTTTGGAAGCTGGCTGGCTTTTATATCCTTGGCAGGTTATAACACATTTAGCTAAGGCTACTGCAGCAGTGATCATTCAAACATCTACTGTTACAGCAAATTACTTACACAACTGTACTTTCTGCTGCTTCTGTTAAGCCTGTATGTGAGCCCTTCCAGATCCATGTTTGCCCACCTGTCGTGCACTCCTCAGCTAGACCTTCAGACTCTTCAGCTCACCAGATCCTATTTTTTGTACCCATCCAGAGACCCAATACCAGGATATAATGTATGAAAGCCAATTGATGCTTTTCTGTTTGAGCTGCATCAAAAATTAGAATATCTTCTGCTCCTGTAGATGGTCTTTAACAGATGTCTGTGACAGGCCTCAGTTTATTCATCCATTTAAGTTCTCCTCATTGCCAAAGTGTTTTTTGTTAAGGATTTCAGGAGTCTCTGCCTGCTTCCTTAAAAGTTTTCGGAACCTTTGAGGGGACTGTCAAATCTTACTACATGTTCATCGTGTTTCACTGTTGCAGTCATGACTGTAGGGTTCTCCTCTGCCGGCAGGCAGCCCTCGGTCGGCCAGAATCCCAAAGTCTGGGTCCGGCGTCGGCTGTTCAACCATGCTCCCTGACGTCAGAGCGCCAGGAGTACAAAGCTGACAGCCGACGCCATCTTCTCCAGTCTTTCTTGCCGTGCGATGATAGTTCGCAAGTGCCGGTCGGCTAACTCCTGAAAATTTTTTCTGATATACTTAAGTCCGAAGATTTTATTCTCCACTCAAAGCTAAGTACCCCATTGGGGAAACTTTTTTCTTGCTCCACTCCGATGTCAGAAAAAGTTAATAATTGTATTTTATGTGGGAAACAAATACCTCATAAGGATTTTCATTCTTGCTGTATTCCTTGCTTAGGCCCTGACCACGACGTAGCTAGTTGTCGGTTTTGTGCGAGATTCAATCCACGTACAATTAAGCGAAGGTACGATTTTGCTTTTCATTACTTCGGTAGGCGCTTTAACTACAAAATGTCGTCGGAAATGGTTCCGGCTACCGGAGTTCACAAACGTCGCAAGGATAAAGACAGGCCTCCGAGGTCCAAATCTGATGATAGCGCACAAACGGAGCCAGCTTCAGGTTCGGCCGTCGTCAGTGAGGCGCTTTTGCAGCCCTTGTTGTCGGCCATTTCAGAACCGACGGCTGAAACGGACTCTCATGAGGAGCCAACCAGGCCTTTAAATATTTCTGTTGCAGGACCTTCGGACAACGCTCCTTCGGATGGGTCCGGAGCCGCTGTGCAGGTACCGGCTTCCGAAGGGGTTTTCAGGCCTACTCAGCTTCTAATAAAGGCAAAGACAAAGGCAAAGACTCCTTCTAAATCAAAGACTACAACACAGGCCTCCTCTGAACCGGCTCCCAAGTCACAGAAACAGTTACTTAAGATGGCGGAGGATTTACTTACTATGATTAGGGGTTCACATCCCCCTCCAGATAAAAGGCCAAGGCAGGATGTTTATTATGATTCCTCTGATCAAGCTTCTGTTTCTTCAGTTTCTTCTTCTGATCAGGAATATTCTTTCCCTCCTTATGAGGATTCTGATGCTGAAAAATCCATTCCTTCAGCTTCTCCCCCTGAGGATTTCTCTTTTGGGTAAACTTTGCATGAAATGAGGGAACATTTCCACTGGGAAGGACAGGAGTACTCGGAATCTAAGAAAAGACTGAGGGATTTTCTTCTTCTTCCCCAACATAGACCCCTGGCTATTCCTCCTGTTTTGGATATTGTGGATGATGCCTTTTCGGAGGCTAACTTAACCCCTGACTCTTTTCCTCCTGCTCCTGTTAAGCCTGATAGATATTACAGGGTTCCTGATTCCCATCAGTTTTTATACAAGAACCCTTCTAATGACCCTGAAACCATTTCTCAGGGTCCTAAGGGAGTTAAGGCTGCTTCTGCCAAAAATCCCATTCCTACTGAAAAGGATTCTCAATCCTTAGAGAGATGGGGCAAAAAGGTGTACACTTCTGCTACTTTGTCCATTAGGGCCTTAAACTGTCAGTTTCATATGTTTAAATACCAGCAATTTCTCTTGTCTGTTTTAAAACAAAAGCTTACTTCCATTTCTGCCTGTGCCAGATGATAAGGAATTACATGACTTATTGCATGCCACTGAACAAGTTGGGAAGCATGGTTTACACTGTGGATTTGATGCCTTGGAGGCTTCTTGTAGGGCTGCGGCCTCTGGCACAGTTATTAGAAGGCATGCATGGCTAAAGGAACAAAATTTGCCTGAACAAGTAAAGGCTAAATTATTGGATGCTCCTGTTCAGCATAATGTTTTGTTTGGATCAAAAGCTGAAGAGGTGATTAAAAAGATGGAGGATACGGCGAAATCCATGCAAACAGTTAAAGATTTCTTACAAGTACAGCCAACTAGATTTAGCAGGAATTGGCCTTCAAAATATTGGTCCTTTCCCACTTCAGACAGGCCTCAGAGGGGTAGGAAGGCCTCAAACACAAGCTTCTTATAGACCAAGACAGTGGACTGCTTCCACCCCTAGGGGAGGAGAGGACAGGTCACAAACTCAAAGGAAACTAACTCAATGACTCCCTCTGTTGGGCTACAGGAACTTCTTGCCTGGAAGCCCCTCTCGGAGGAAAACTCTCTCTTTATCAAAATTGGACTCAAATAACCCAAGACAAGTGGGTTTTGGATGTGATTTTAAGAGGTTACAAATTCCATTTTCATACCTTGCCAAGGCCAAGCGGATGGCCAGACCTTCCAAAACATCAATGGACGGAGGCCTTAAGCCAGGTGGAAGCTGTTTTGGCTATGAATGCCATAGAACTGGTTCCACTTTCAGAGATGGGAAAAGGTTTTTACTCAAGGCTCTTTCTAGTCCCATGGAAGCAAAACTCATGGAGACCCATTCTGGATCTGTCGGTCTTGAACACCTTTCTAGAGATTCTAAAATTCAAGATGCTTGCTCTACAGCAGCTACTTCCAATGCTGTCCAAAGATGCATGGATGGTAACTTTGGATTTAAAGGAGGCATATTTACACATTCCCATCAGGCAGGATCGCAGGAAATACCTCAGGTTCAAGGCCGGATCGAGGCACTTTCAATTCTCTGCGCTGCCCTTTGGATTGTCTACTGCGCCCAGGGTCTTCACCAAATGCCTGGCTCCAGTAGTAGCTTACTGCAGACTTAAGGGAATACAAATTTACCCTTATCTGGACGATTGTCTAATTCAGGCAGACAGCAAGGATGTCTTACTCCAGCATCTAGAATTTGTACAGAACCTTCTCAAGTTCCTGGGATTCTCTGTAAACATAAAAAAGTCAAATTTAATCCCATCACAACAGATAACTTTTCTGGGTGCACTTCTAAACACCACAACCCAGATGGCATTTCTGACATCCGAAAAACAATTACAGCTGGCTTCAACTTTCAGAACCTTGGCAACTTTAACTCAGCTATCTGCAAGGAAATTCCTGTAGGCTTTGGGTTACATGGCCTCCTGCATCCTTCTCGTACCATATGCAAGACTACACATGAGGAAAATACAGTGGTACCTAAAAAGTGTATGGTCTCAGCATTGCCACAGTTTGGACGTACTGATCTCCGTCTTTCCTTGCCTTCAAAAGGAATTTCTTTGGTGGTCCAGGGCATGTGCTCTAAACAAAGGGAAACCCTTCCGTCTGCCTCCTGCCACTCAGATTCTAACCACGGACGCCTCGGATTATGCTTGGGGAGCCCATTTTCAGGGCAATTGTCTGCAGGGCCTTTGGTCAATGGATCAGAAGCACCTGCATATCAACTTAAAGGAAATGTTAGCCGTTCAGAAAGCTCTATTGGCCTTCAGGAATCTTTTACAACCAGGACAACTACTAATACGGACGGACAACACCACAGTTATGTGGTACATAAACAAGCAGGAGGGATCTCATTCCTACCCCCTTTGCAGGCTAGCCATGGATCTATGGAACACAGCTCTAGCTTGCAATCTGGATCTTCAAGCTCAGTTTCTACCAGGGAAACAAAACTTCCTGGCAGACAGTCTGAGCAGAAGGTCCTCACATAGACCTCTTTGCATCCCATCTCAATAATCAACTACAGAATTTTTGCACCAGGACTTTCCACAGAAAAGCTTGGAAAGTGGATGCCCTGTCATTCAGTTGGAGGAACCTCTCCGGATATGCCTTTCCACCTCTTCTTCCACGGGTCTTATTGAAGATAAAACAGGACAAGCCCAAGATGATAATCTTGCTGGCTTCAAATTGGCCTCGGCAGTTTTGGTATCCAACTCTAAAAAACCTATGTCTGGAGCCCCCTTGGGTTTTACCTCAGTCTCTGAACCTTCTGTCCCAACATCAGGGTCAAGTTCTACACTCTCATGTCAGAACTCTCAGCCTGGCGGCCTGGTTAATCCAGGGCCTTTGATTTCTTCTTTTCTACCCAAGCAGGTTATGGATGTCATTTTAGAAGCCAGACGTCCTAGCACTAGAAAATCTTATGTAGGAAAATGGAAAAGATTTTGTTCCTGGATGCAGGCTCAGGATTCTGATTCTCTTCTTCTTAACATTTCCTTAATTTTACTTTACTTGACAGATCTCTTGCATAAGGGTCTCTCTTTTTCTTCCATTAAGATACATGTTTCTGCTATTTCTGCTCATTATAATACAGACCCTCCCATCTTTTCCCACCAACTCATGAGACAGTTTCTCAGAGGTGCTAAGAACTTAAGACCTCCTAGATCTCCTCCCATTCCTGCTTTGGATCTCAACTATGTTTTGGAAAAACTAACCTTGCCTTCTTTTGAGCCTGCTGCCTCTTCTGACATCAAGTTTTTATCTTGGAAGACAGCTATCTTGTTAGCCCTAACCTCTGCCAGGAGAGTTTCAGAGTTACAAGCTCTTATGGCTGTGGAACCTTATATTATTTTTCATCAAGGCAGGGTATCTTTGAGGACTAATCCTACCTTCATGCCTAAGGTGGTTTCCAAAGTGGCTTTAAATCAAACTATCCACTTGCCAACTTTTTTCCCCACTCCTCAAAATAAAGGGGAAAGGATCTTACATTCCTTGGATGTACACAGACAACTACGTTTTTACCTGGACAGAACCGAGGACATCAGAAAATCAGAACAATTTGTTTCTTATGCTTCAAGTTCCCAAGGTAAAGCCATTTCAAAACAGACCATTTCTAAATGGACTGCTCATGGAATCAGATTTTGTTATTCACACCATGGAAAGCAAATCCCAGGGAATATACAGACTCATTCCACCAGAGCTGCTGCCACTTCTGCGGCCTTCCTCAGGGGAGTTCCTACCAAAGACATTTTGGAAGCTGCAACTTGGAGTTCAGTGCATACTTTTTCTAAGCACTACAATCTACCTCTCTACTCCAAGTCTAGGGCAGGCTTTGCCTCTGCAGTCTTGTAGGGCCTTTTAGCCGCCCCTTCTTCTTTATGACCACCTCTCTTTCTTTCAGCTTTGGGATTCTACCCTACAGTCATGACTGCAACAGTGAAACACGATGAACATAGTACAGTTGTGTACACCTACCATAAATGTAGATGTTCGAGTGTCTTCACTATTGCAGTCTGGGTTTCCCTCCCACCTGTACCCTCTTATTTTTACTTTTTTATGGTTCCTTTTTTCACCATTCTTCTGAGGTGTATTTGCAAAGGGTATGGGACCTTTATCTTTTTGGGACTCCTGACATCTGGGGCAAGAAAAACTGGAGAAGATGGCGTCGGCTGTCAGCTTTGTATTCCTGGCGCTCTGACGTCAGGGAGCATGGTTGAACAGCCGACGCCGGACCCAGACTTTGGGATTCTGGCCGACCGAGGGCTGCCTGCCGGCAGGGGAGAACCCTACAGTCATGACTGCAACAGTGAAGACACTCCGAACATCTACATTTATGGTAGGTGTACACAACTGTACTTTTTCACCACATGTATATTAGAAATGAATTCAGATCATGTGTACCAGCCTGAAACTCACTTCTCACTGTAGTTTTATATTCCTATCACTTTATGACTGCAATATAACTAACTTCAAATATTTGTAACACCTACAATTACAGAACCATAAATACAAAGACATCAAACTGCGTTTTTGTCTTCCCCTTTGTAATGCTTGTGTTGTAAGAGTATGTAATTATATGCAAAGTCACACACATATGCAACCCTCAGACCTTTATCACTACATTACTCTCTAATTTCTCTCTCTCTTGGATTTCTAATACCATTACGGGAATGGTCCCTGTTCCTAAGTGAAAGTATGATTAAAGGTCATGAAATTAGTATTGTTAATATCTTTGGTGTTAGCCAAATATGCTCTTAGTAGTGTGCCCAGAATTGACTCCCACAATTCATGTGGAGTTACGTGTATTGGTAACGTACCTAAATACAGCTGTCAATTATTTTTTTTATGAGACATATTTCTCCTGCTACTATTCATGACTGTCTGGGTATCCTCCTACCACATTTCCCTGATTTGTGCCTGCAAAGCCTGGTGTTTTATGACTGTCTCTCCCTCCCTCTATGTAAGGCACTACAGTCACTGGCTGTAATAATTTCAATGATTAACGCTACTTTAGTCTTTTCATGGACTACAATATCAGTTGGTAATGGATGATCCCATGTGATATAAACTTTTATGTAATGTTTTGTGGCTCATGTTTTTAATATTTCTCATTTACTTTGATATAAATGTTGGCACAATCCCCAATGCAACAGTCTAGTTGCATTATAATGCCTTTCAGTATACAGGCCTTCTGCCATTAGTGTATCCCACCCAGTAACAGGATGTGCTAAAGATGTTCTTAGTGTTTCACTGTTGCAGTCATTACATTTTGGTTATCTGCTTGCAGGTAGCCCCCAGTTGGGCTGATTAACAAAGTCTTGGGTACTGCGTTGGTTGCTGTACCTTATTCCATGACGTCAGATCGTTAGCGGAATAAACCATGCAGCCGACGCCGTTGCATCAGTCTTTCTTGCCATGCGGTGCCCGAAGCAGAAGCTGTTCGCAAGTGCCGGTTGGCCGACTCCTGAAATTTTCGTTTTTGAGTTTCAGAACCGAAGTCTTAAACTAAAGCTAAGTACCCAGTTGGGGAAACTTTTTCTTGCTCCTTACCGATGTCAGTAAAAGTTAATAATTGCATTACTTGTGGAAAGCAAATACCTCATAAAGATTTTCATTCGTACTGTATTCCTTGCCTAGGCCCTGACCACTGTGTACCTTGCTGTCAGTTTTGTGCTTTATTTAATCAGCGCACTATCTATCGTCTGTATATTTTCGCCTCTAAATGTTTCGGTTGTTAGTTTAATTATCCAGAAATGTCGGTTAGCCATCCGACTACCGGGATTCCGAAAAAACGCTAAGATAAAGACAGAGACAGGCCACCGAGGTCCAAAACTGCCGATGATGCTTCTCCTAAGCCAGTCGACTCAGTGAGGCGCTTTCGCAGCCCCTGATACCCGCTACTTCTGATTTGCAGGCCTCTAATGAGACTCATTTGGATTCCGGTATGCTGCGAGATGCTTCAACTCTGGAACCCATGGATGTCTCTACCTTTGATTGGGTCCGGAGCCGCTGTGCAGGCACCTGCTTCTAAGGGTGTATTCAGGCCTACAGACTTGCATATTAAATCGACACCTCCTTCTTCACTTAGGCCTAAATCTCGATCCATGCCTAGAAAAACTGACACCCAGGCCACATGCTCAGGCCTCTATGCCTAAAAAACAAATAAGAATGGCTGAAGGTCTAATAACTCTAATCAGGGGTAGCCAACCCCCCCTTCTAAGAGGCCTAGGACTGAAGTTGATTATGAATCTTCTGATTAGAATTCTGTTTTTTCCGATTCTTCTGATCTGGATTTGCCCTTATCTACTTATGAAGATTCTGATGCAGAGGGCTCCATTCCCTCTACTTCCCCTCCTGAGGATTTTTCTTTTGGGGAAACCTTACATACTCTTAAGGGAGCATTTACACTGGGAAAGCCAGGATTTTTCGGTTTCAAAAAAGAGGCTTTGGGATTTCCTTCTCCTACCTCAGCATAGGCCTTTAGCTATTCCTCCTGTACTAGACATTATTGATGCTTTTTCGGAATCTAGTTTGGCCCCTGATTCCCTGCCTCCTGCTCCCAGAAAACCTGACATATACTACAGGGTCCCTGAGTCCCACAAGTTCCTTTTTAAAAATCCTATTGCAGATCCAGAGACTATTTTACAGGGGCCCAAGGGCATTAAGGCTTCTACTGCTAAAAATCCTACCCCTTCTGATAGAGACTCCAGGGCACTGGATAGATGGGGTAAGAAGGTTTACACTTCTGCAACCTTGGCCATTAGGGCTTTAAACTGCCAGTTTTTTTATGTTAAAGTATCAGCAACATGTTACTGGACTGCTTAAACAGAAAATGATGTTGATTCCTGACTGTGTGGAAAATAAAGCATAACAGGATTTAATGCATTCTGCTGAACAAGTTGGAAAACATACCTTGCAATGTGGTTTTGAATTCATTAGAGGCCTCTTGCAGGGCTGCTGTTACTGGGTCTGTGCTCAGAAGGCATGCTTGCTTAAGGAGCAATCTTGCTAAATTGTTGGATGCTCCTTTAAATCAGGACCGCCTGTTTGGCAACAAGACTGAGGAAGTTCTTAAAAAGATGGAAGATAAAGCTAAATCTATGCAAACTGTTAAAGATTTTTTACAAGTTCAGCCTCCTAGATTTAGTAGGCACTGGCCCTCTAAGAGTTGGTCCTTTCCAGCCCCTTCCAGGTCTTCTCAAGCCAGACACAGCAAAAATCCCCAGGTTTCAGTCACAGGGGACACACAGAACTAAGCAGTGGGGGGGGGGGCCTCCACTTGCAAATCTGGGAATAATAAGACTCCCCCCTATGGTAAACTGTCTCAATGACTTCCTTTTAAAATTTCCAAGCACTTGTCAACTGACTGCCCTTTTGGGGGGGGATAAGATTGCTCTTCATGCAAAGAATTGGGAACTCATTACCCAGGACAAATGGGTTTTAAATATAGTGTCCCAGGGATACAGATTTCACTTCCACACATTGCCAACACCAAGTGGGTGGCTGGACCTACCCCCAAATCAGTGGACAGAGGCCCAAAAACAAGTACTTTCTCTCTTAAGCGTGGGGGCTGTTCTGCTGGTACCAGAAGAGGAAAAGGGGCAAGGTTTCTACTAGAGACTTTTCCTGGTACCCAGAAAAGGCAATTCATGATGACCTATACTGGACCTGTCTGCTCTGAACACCTTTTTGGAGATTCCAAAATTCAAGATGCTGACTCTTCAATTACTTCCTATGTTAGGCAAAGATGCCTGGTTGGCAACACTAGATTTAAAAGAAGCATACCTGCACATCCCAATCAGGGAATCTTGCAGAAGATACCTACGCTTCAAAGTAGGCTACACACACTGCTAGTTCTCTGCACTGCCCTGTGGCTTACCTACTGCGCCCAGGGTATTCACTAAGTACCTAGCTCCAGTTATTGCATTTTGCAGACAGAGAAATATTAAAATATACCCATACCTGGACGATTGTCTAATTCAGGCAGAAAGCCAGGACATACTTTTGAATCATCTGGCCTTTTTACGAAGGGTTCTAACTTGTTTGGGGTACACCATAAACGAAAAGAAATTGCAACTGGTACCCTGTCAACAAATTATATTTCTGGGCGCAAACTTGAATACAGCTTCCCAGATGGCTTATCTCACGCCAGAGAAACAAATTCATTTGACAACGTACTTCAAACAAGTGGCCACGAAAACCCTGCTGTCTGCAAGATAAATACTGCAGGCCTTTGGGTTCATAGCCTCCTGTATTCTTATAATTCCATATGCAAGACTGCATATAAGGAAACTACAGTGGTATCTAAAAAGCCTATGGTGTCAACATTCTCAGGATCTAGAAACAATGATTCCTATCATACCTTGCCTACGCCTAGAGTTCCTTTGGTGGGCAGAGGCCTGCCATCAAAACAAGGGACTACCTTTCACACCACCCCATGCCGCCCAGACCCTAACAGACGCATCAGACTATGCATGGGGGGGCTCACCTGGCAGGGAAGTGCGTTCAGGGCAAATGGAACCCAAGTCAAATGCACCTACATATCAATCAAAAAGAAATGTTAGCTGTGCAGAATGCTCTGACAGCCTTCAAGGACCACATTCTTCCAGGACAACTAATGGTAAAGACAGACAACACCACTGTTATGTGATGCATAAGCAGGGGGGTACACATTCTTACCCCCTCTGCAGACTAGCCATGGCATTATGAAACAGAGCCTTGAGCTACCAAGTGCACCTACAAGCTCAATTCCTACCAGGAAAATTAAGTACACTGGCAGACGGACTAAGCAGAAACCTCATGGACCCATAAGTGGAAACTGGAACCAAGGACTTTCAACATGTTGACAACCAAGTGGGGGAGCCCAGATATAGACCTGTTTGCCTCTCCCCAGAACTACCAATTGGACAAATTTTGCACAAAGACTCCCCACAAACAAGCCTGGAAAGTGGATGCTCTGTTCTTCAGCTGGAAAAACCTATCAGTCTGTGCCTTTCCCCTTCTGCCACTGCTTTCCAAAGTACTACTAAAAATCAAACAGGACAAACCAAGGATGAATTTGATTGCTCCAGACTGGCCGCGCCAACACTGGTACCCCCTAATGCGCAGTGTGTCACTGTTATCTCAATGGCACCTGCCTCATTCTCCTTCCCTGTTGTCTCGGCAGGAGAACCAGATTCTGCACCCTCAGCTTCTAACATTGAACTTTACAGTCTCACTAATTACTTAATCTCTCCTTTACTATCCCTCAGCAAACCTGTGATGGATATCATTTTAGAGGCAAGGAGGCTTAGTACTAGAAAATCCTGTGCTGAAAAATGGAAAAGATTCTGTGCCTGGAACTAATTTCAAGGGATGAGCACAGCACCGCCCAGTATACCTCAGAGTTTACAAAACTTAACTGAGATGCTTTACAAGGGCCTGTGTTTTTCCTCCATTAAAACTCACGCCTCAGCCATTTCAGCTCTTTATAACACAGAACATCCCCTTTTCTCTCATCCACTGCTCAAGCAGTTCCTCAGAGGGGCCAAAAATTTGAGACTACCCAGGAGAGCTCCAACCCCAGCCTGGGACCTTAACTTTGTCTTGGAGAAACTCACTCTATCTCCTTTCAAGCCAGCTGCTACTGCAGATTTAAAATTTCTTTCTTGGAAAACGGCTTTCCTTTTAGCAATCACTTCAGCTAGAAAGGTTGTCTGAATTACAGGCCCTCATGGCAGTGGAGCCTTTCATCATCTTTCATGCGGACAGGCTGTCCCTCAGAACCAATCCATCCTTGATGGAGAAGGTGGTATCTAGTGTGGCTCTTAATCAGTCCATTCATTTGCCAACCTTCTTTCCCAATCTACAGAATAAAGGGGAACGGATACTGCATTCCTTAGATGTGCACAGACAACTTAGATTCTACTTGGACAGGACTAAACCTCAAAGGAAATCTGAACAACTGCTGGTGGCATTTGCTGCAGGAGCAGAGGGGAAGGCTATTTCAAAGGAAAGGGGTTGGGAGGGTAGCCTAATGGTTAAGGTGTTTGCCTTACAAACACAACGTGCAGAGTTTGAGTCCCACAAGGGATAATTGGCTAGGCTTAAAATGGCTTGCAAGGGCAGTTAGCTTAGTACTAATCTATGAACCTATGAAACCATTTCTAAATTTGATAAGCCATTGCATTAATTTCTGTTATAAGCACCATGGAAAACCTATCCCCCATGGGATCAGACCTCACTCCACCAGGGCTGCATCTACCTCTACAGCCTTTCTCAGAGGCGTCCCTACCCGGGACATTCTAGAAGCTGCTACCTGGAGTTCTGTACATACTTTCACCAAGCATTACCATTTGCCAATGTTCTCTAAATCCAGAGCTGGCTTTGCCACTGCAGTCTTGCAGGGCCTTATAGCTGGTGCTAATGCTATGTAAATTCCTCCTCCCATTCTTAGCTTTTGGAATCTACCCAAATGTGATGACTGCATCAGTGAAACATGAAGAACATAGTACAGTTGTGTACACTTACCATAAATGTAGATGTTAGAGTGTATTCAGTGTTGCAGTCATGGTTACCCTACCTCCAGCCCACTGACTTCTTTTGGCTATATCTCTATTCTCCTTTACTATGCTTAAAAGCTTTTTGATGTATTTGCTTTTTTGTTGGAGGTATAACTGCATATATATATTTAATTGCGTCCCATTAGGGGAGCACCTGACATCTGGGGCAAGAAAAACTGATGTAATGGCGTTGGCTGCATACTTTATACCCCTGACTACCTGACATGATGGTAGATGAGACATCAACCGACACAGGACCCAAGACTTCGATAATCAGGCCAACTGAGGGCTATTGCAAGCAGATAATAACCCAAATGTGGTGACTGCAACAGTGAATACATTTGAACATCTACATTTATGGTAAGTGTACACAAAATACTTTATCTGCCTGCAGGTACCCCTCAGTCGGCCCGAATACCAGTGACTTGGTATTTCTGTGTCGGATGCTGTCGCTCCAGGACTGACATCAGAGGTACAAAAACAGCCAGCCGATGCCATTACATCAGTCTTTCTTGCCTAGGAGCTCGAAGCAGAAGTAGTTCGCAAGTGCCGATCGGCCGCTACCTGAATTTTCATTTGCGAATTTAATAATCCTGAAGTCTTGTAAAGCTAAGTATCCCATTGGGGATCCTTTTTTCTTCCTCTAATCGATGTCAGAAAAAGTTAATTGTCTTGCCTTTGGAAAGCAAATACCTCACAGAGCTTTTCATTCTTACTGCGTCATCTGTTTAGCCCAGACCACGACGTACCTTGCTGTCAATTTTGTATCTTATTTAACACCCGAACCATTCATTGTCAGGCTCTTTGTCGCTATTTTCTTTCTTTCTCTATCTACGTATTCTGAAATGGCTTCAGTAAGCCATCCAACTACCAGTATTCCGAAAAAACGTAAAGGTAAAGACAGACTGCATAGCTCCAAAACTGCCGACGCCGCTTCCATTAAGTTAGTCACCAGTCCGCTGGTATTCAGTGAGGCACTTTCAGAGCCCCTGATGCCAGCTTCAATGGATTCGCAGGCCTCTACTGAGACCCATTCGGAGTCCAGTATGCTGCAAGACTTTTCTTCGACTATGGAACCTACGGATGTTTCTACCTTGGATGGGTCCGGAGGTGCTGAGCAGGCACCGGCTTCTGAGGCAGTTATTCGCTTAACCGATGTTCGACTCAGATGACTTTTTTAACCAAAACTGCCAAGTTTTAGGCCCAGAGTATGCACTACACCTAGAAAACCGACCAAAGGGCATGCACCTGCTCCCATGCCACAAAAACAAATACTTAGAATGGCTGAAGACCTTATTATGCTGATTAGGGGAAGTCAGCCTTCCCCTGCTGAGAGACAGAGTCCAGTCCCCTTCAGCTTCTACTGACCAGGAGTCCGATGACTGAAATTTCTGATTAGGAAGACATGCCCTTATCTGCTTATGAGGATTCATATGCAGAGGAATCCATTCCCTCTGCCTCCCCTCCAGAGGATCTTTCTTTTTGTGAAACATTGTATTCCTTATGAGAGCATTTCCACTAGGAATGCCAAGACTCTCCTCAGTGCAAAAAGAGAGACTCAGAATTTCTAGAGTTGCTTCAACACAGGCCCTTACCAGTACCCCCTGTCCTGGATGTTATGGATGATGTTTTTAAGGAATCCAGTCTTACTCCTGACACTTTACCTCCTGCCCATCGAAAACCAGACCGGTACTACAGAGTACCTGACACACTCAAATTGCTTTTCAGGAATCCTACTGCTGACCCAGAGATAATTTCTTAGGGACCTAAAGGTATCAAGGCTTCTACAGCCAAGAATCCCACCCCTTCGGACAGGGATTCCAGAGCTTTGGATAGATGGGGTAAGAAGGTATATACCTCTGCAACTCTTGCAACTAGGGCATTGAATTGTCAGTTTCACATGCTGAAGTACCAGCAAGATATTATGGAACTTATTAAACAAAAAGTGGCAACATTTTCAGACACTGCAGAAAATAAAGAATTGCAGGAGCTTATGCACTCTGCAAGCCAAGTCAGCAAGCATATTTTGCAATGTGGCTTTGGCATCTTGCTAGGCAGCTGTCACTTGCTCTGTACTGAGTGGAGCAGGCCTGGCCAAGCCATGTCAAATAAAAGCTAGTAGACGCTCCTTTGAATAAGGACTGTATGCTTGGTACCAAAGCAGAAGAGGTTCTTAAAAAGATGGAAGAAAAAGCTTAGTCTTTTCAGATTGTTAAAGAATTCTTACAAGTGCAAACCCCTAGATTCAGTATGCATTGCCCTTTCAAATACTGGTCCTTTACAGCCCCCTCCAGGCCCTCTCAAACCAGACCCAGGGGAAACGGACCACGCAGACTACAGTCTCAGAGTAATCAGAAATCTAAGCAATGGAGTGCCCCCACCCTTAAAGCAGGGAGTGGTAAGCCACCCCTTATGGAAAAAAGCTCACAATGACTTCTTTACTCCACTATCCAGCCCTGACTAATTACTTGTGCCCCTAGGAGGAAAACTTACCCTTCATGCAAAAAACTGGATGTCCATCACTGAAGACCGATGGGTCCTCAACACTGTACCCCAGGGGTACAAAGTTTACTTCCATTGACTGCCAACCCCAAGCGGGTTCCCAAGCATTCCTCCACACCAGTGGGCAGAGGCTCAAAACCAAGTACTTTCCCTACTCAATATTAGAGCTATTCACCCGGTTCCAGTAGAACAGAGGGATTAAGGATTCTACTCCAGACTCTTCCTGGTACCCAGGAAAGAGGGCTCTTGGCACCCAATCCTGGATCTTTCCATTCTCAACACCTTCCTGCTGGTACCAAAATTCAAAATGCTTACCCTGCAACAGCTTCTTCCTATGCTAGCCAAGGATGCCTGGTTAGTCACCCTAGACTTAAAGGAAGCCTATCTGCATATCCCCATAAGGGAACCATGCAGGAAGTATCTACATTTCGGGGCAGGGTCTATGCATTATCAGTTCTCTGCAATTCCCTTTGGCTTATCTACTGCGCCCAGAGTATTCACAGAATGCCTGGCTCCAGCCATTGCATACTGCAGGCAGAGAAATATCCAAATTTACCTGTACTTGGACAACTACCTGATTCAAGTGAACAGTCAGGAATTGCTGCTGCAGCACCTGACATTCGTGAAAAACCTTCTCACCTCCTTGGGGTTACACCATCAACGAAAAAAAATGAAAACTGGAACTCTGTCAAAAGATTGTATTCCTAGGAACAAGCTTGGACACAACTTCCCAGATGGCAATCCTCACCTCAGAAAAACAAGTCTGTCTGACAGACTACTTCAAACAAATGGCCACCAGAACCCGTCTATCTGCAAGAAAATTCTGCAAGCCCTTGGGTTCATGGCCTCATGTATACTGATCATTCCATATACAAGAATGCATATGAGGAAACTCCAGTAGTACTTAAAAAGTCTTAGTTGCCAACATTCTCAGGACCTGGAAACAGTCATTCCTGTCATTCCCTGTCTAAGGGCAGAGTTCCTCTGGTGGGCAGAAGCATGTAACCACAACAAGGGACTGCCATTTACTCAACCCCAAGCTGCCCAGACTCTAATCACAGATGCATCAGAGTATGCCTTGGGGGGGGGGGGGGCACACATGAACGGAAAATGTATTCACTGCCACTGGAGCCCAAGTCAGATTCATCTGCCTATCAACCAAAAAGAGATGCTAGCTGCACAGAATGCCCTGACAGCTTTCAGATCCCTAATCTTTCCACGACAACTGCTAATAAAAACAGACATCCTCACAGTTGTGGTACATCAACAAGCAGGGGGGAACCCATTCCTGTCCACTCTGCAGGATAGCCATGGCCCTGTGGAACACGGCCTTGGACATTCAAGTCCATCTGCAAGCTCAATTCCTGCCAGGCAAACAAAACTTACTGGCAGACGACAAGCAGATATCTCCTAGACCCACATGAGTGGCAACTGGAGCCCAGTACCTTCAACCTTCTGATTCAAAAATGGGGACCCCAGAGGTGGATCTCTTTGCCTCCCCCTGCTGCCACTAGCTCAGCAAATTCTGCACCAGGATTCTTCATAGCAGGGCCTGGAAAGTGGATGCCCTATCTTTTCAGTGGATAAATCTCTCAATCTTTGCCTTTTCCCCTCTGCCCCTCCTTTCAAAAGTATTACTCAAGATAAAGCAGGACAGACCAAGGACATTTCTGATTACCCTGGACTAGCCACACCAGTACTGGTACCCATTCCTGCGCAGCCTGACATCAGTGCCACCCTGGCACCTACACCAGAACCCAACCCTGCTCTCTCAGCAGGAGGGACAGATTTTTCATCCACAACTGCAAACCCTAAATTTTGCAGCCTGGCTTATTCCTTGAATTCTCCCCCAGCACCCCTAAGCAGGCAGGTGCTGGACATCATTCTTGAATCCAGAAGACCCAGTACAAGAAAATCCTATGCTGATAAGTGGAAAAAGTTCTGCTCCTGGATTCCATCTAAAGGAGAGGACACAACTCTTCCCTCCCTGCCTCTAATACTGGATTACTTTGCAGATCTACTCCACAAAGGCCTGTCCTCCTCCATTAAGATACATGCCTCAGCCATTTCGGCTCATTACATCACTGAGCCACCTCTTTTCTCGCACTGTCTTATCAAACAGTTCCTGAGAGGGGCAAACAACTTAAGGCCACCAAGGAGAGCACCCACCTTTGCTTGGGACCTTAACTTTGTACTGGAAAAGTTCACGCCTCCTCCCTTTGAACCTGCTGTGTCAGCAGACTTAAAATTCCTCTCTTGGAAAACAGCCTTGCTTCTGGCCATCACTTCAGCTAGAAGAGTGTCTGAGCTACAAGCATTTATGGCTGTGGAACCCTTCATTATTTTCCATGCTGACAGGGCTTCTCTCAGGACTAACCCTTCCTTCATGCCTAAAGTGGTGTCCAGTGTGGTTCTCAACCAATTCATCTGTTTGCCAACTTTCTTCCCTAATCCTCAAAATAAAGGGGAAAGGATCCTGCACTCCTTGGATGAGCACAGACAGCTCAGATTCTACCTTGATAGGGCTAAGCCCTTCAGAAAATCTGACCAGGTATTAGTCAGCTTTGCAACAGGGGCAGAGGGCAAGGCCATTTCAAAACAATTTACAAATGGATAGCGCACTGCATCCATTTCTACTACAAGCACCATGGGAAAACAACCCATCAGGGGGTCAGAATACATTTCACTAGGGCAACATCTACCTCTACAGCATTTCTCTGGGTAGTCCCTACCAGGGACAACCTCGAAGCTGCTATCTGGAGTTCAGTACACACCCTTCACCAAGCATTACCACCTACCTATCTTATCCAAATCCAGGGCAAGTTTTGCACCAGCAGTCCTGCAAGGCATACCAGCCAACCCTAACTCTTCTTGACTGTCTCCACCCTTCTTCAACTTTGGGCATCCACCAAAGTGTGATGACTGCAACAGTGAAACATGAAGAGCATAGTACAGTTGTGTACACTTCCCATAAATGTAGATGTTCGAGTGTATTTACTGTTGCAGTCCTGGTTTCCCTCCCTCCATTTTCTCCCTCTCTCCTCTCTATGACTATTACTCACCCATTTCAGGGGTATTGGTATTTACTTTTTACTGGTGGGGTTTTCCCCACCATAATTTAGCTCCCTATTTGGGGGGGGGGCTCCTGACTTTTGCAGCAAATAAAATGATATAATGACGTTGGCTGCTTTTATACCCCTGACGACCTGACGTCAGTCCTGGAGTGACAGCATCCGACGCAGAAATACTAAGTCTCTGGCATTCGGGCTGACTGAGGGTTACCTGCAGGCAGATAACCCAAGTGTGATGACTGCAACAGTGAATACACTCGAACATCTACATTTATGGTAAGTGTACATAAAAGTACTTTCAATGGGTTGGCTATGTATCCGAACAGTCCAAAATACTTCATTCTTTGCCCTTAAATCTGCTGCATTGACTTTCATGAAGCACTGACACATCAGCATAAAGAGTAGGGTTGCAGCTCTCTAATTGAACAACCTGTTTGTTAAAATGTTCCCTTTTAATAAAAGAATGTGGGCCTTTTGATTTACAAAACCTTTTGAAATTATTCCATTTTTTACATTTGTGGCATTGCTAACTAAAAGCTAAACATGTTTCCCTTATAGACTCATGACTTCCACCAGAGTTAGGAGAGTTGGCAATGAAACTGGGTTGGGGCCCATGCTTTGAATTTGCTGATGGACTCTTATGCTTCAATGAGACTCTGAAAATTCTGGAATTTGCTGGAAAGTTCTGGGGTTTACCAGTGAGTGCTGCAGCAGGCGTTACAGTTACTGCCATGTGCTTGGGCCTGTTTCTTTTAACTACTTGCTGCATACTATCAACATGAGCTTTGTCACTGTGCCTTGTAGAGATGTTCTCCTTTGTTAAGTATATGTGTGTGCTTTTCTGCGAGTTCGTATATCTGACAAATCACAATGGCCTTATTCAAAGTTAAGTTACTGTCACGAAGCAAAATCTTTCTCACAGCATCATCTTTAACAGCACACACAAGTCTGTTCTTTATCAACTCATCCCTTAAATCACCAGATCTGCAGATTTTAGCCTTATTTCTCAAGTCAGTTATATAGGCTGCAAAAGCTTCACCAGGCTTTTGATCCCTTATATAAAATAAGTGCCTTTCCATCATAACGTTTGTCTGTGGCTTACACATTTCTCTAAATTTAAGATGTCATGTTGTCCTGTCTTGCCATCATTCTTACACTGATGGGTTTGGAGCCGATTCTCGGCTCAGACTCGGCCTAATACATAGCTGAAAGTGTCAAACCTGGCTTGTGGCAAGTAGGTATCCCACAATGCGGTGGTGTAATTCCCCATATCTCGTTTGCCGCTTTACGAGGTTGGATGTGCTCATCTTGGCCATGGCTAAGTTGTGACAAGTTTCTTATATTTTTCCTGTATACTGTTCTATTTTATTATAGATAGCTTAGTTTTCAATTATATTTAAATCATTGTGCCTTTTATTGCACTATAGTTACATAGTTATAGTTTTATCCTCTTTGGTGCGGCTTTTGCCTTCGCATAGTAGGCCTATATTTATCCCTTATAGTGGTTATTTCTGTCTGTCTAGTTGTTAAACAGCTCGTTTAAGTTAGAGGGCTTTAGTTAGTTTGTCTTGTCTGGGAAATAGGGCCGTTTGAGTTAGAGGCCCTATTTTTCTGCCTAGTTGTCTGTCTCCTTCGTGTTTCCCATAATAGTTCAGTAGTTAAATAGCTCTATAGTTAAAACTTTCTTGTTGTTCATAGGTTCATAGGTTCATACTAGGCTATCTGCCCGAGGGCATTTACAAGCCTAGCCCATAGTTTTGTGGCTTACGCCACCCCTTTAGTATGGGGAACTATACCCATTATTTTGCTGTGCCTCTGTTGAGCAGTGACACTGAGGTAATCCCTGGGGTATATCTGCGATCTCCCATCCATTGGTCAAGATTTCTCTTGAACAAGGCCAGCGAGGTGCTCTGCCTCACATATACTGGGATTTTATTCCACAGCATAGGGAGTCTTTGGGTGATGAATCTATCCCTCCAGCACGCCCTATTAATAGCCGTGTCGAGGTTTAAGTCTCCGCCTTGTGGCTCTGACGGATCTAGATTTTTGAGGTGAAGCATATTCATCAAATCTGGGTTTGACATGGCCTTGTATGTTAGGCAAAGGTCACCTCTGAGCAAGCGGTGGCGACTGAATAGAGCTGGAGTTCTTTCAGTCGGGCAGCATAGGACAGATGTTTGAGACCCTTTATCCTTTTGGTGAGGAACTTTGTGGCCTCTCCAGCTGCTGCAAGTGTCGGGTCAGATACATTCAATGGGGCATTGTACTCAATCATTGGTCTGATGAGTGATGAGTATAGGGAGACTATGACCTCCTTGATCTAGATGAGAATCCCTTCATGATAAGGTGGGCAATGTAGAAGGTCTTCCTAACTACTTTAGCTACATGGGTGTCGAATGACAGACTACTATCAACCTGGGTCCCCAGGTCCCTGATAACTTCTTCTGTACTCAGTGGATTGCCACCTATTTGGTAGCTAGGGGTAACCTTGTTTTTCCCAAGGGTATGACTATGCATTTTTGGCATTTAACTTTAGGCCATGGCTCTGGCACCAGTTATCCGCTTCTGTGAGACCCTTCTGAAGGATATCTGTGTCAGATGTGTTTTCTACTATGGCGCCCAGTTTGCAGTCATCTGCAAACTTTGTCAGCCATAACCCTCCTGTGTTTGCTTGTACTGAAAAGTAGATGCCAAACAAGAGTGGGCCCAGGACTGAGCCCTGTGGTACACCACTTGTGACAGGCTTTGAGTCTGACATGGCGCCAGCAACTCTGACCCTGTGGGTTCTGTCACTCAGCCAGTTTGCAACCCATCTTGTGATGTATGGGTTAACATTTAAGCTGATGAGTTTTTCAATGATACCCGAGTGGGTATTGTATCAAAGGCCTTCGCCAGATCGAGGTAGGCTGTATGGACTGCCTTTCCTCATCAATGGCTTTGGTGACTGTTTCAAAAGTCAACCAAGTTTAGAAGGCATGATCTGCCTTTGACAAAGCCAAACTGGGATGGATCCAAAGTCTGCAAATTCCCTATGTCTTTATTTATGAGGTCCATTATGATCCTCTCCATGGCTTTGCAGATAAGACTTGTCAAGCTAATGGGCCGGTAATTTCCAGGGTCGGTGGAGGCACCGCCTTTGTGAAGTGGGACCACAGTTGCAGTGCACCACTCCTGAATGTATCCAGAGGTAAGACTATGATTAAACAGCTGTCCTAGCTGTGGGTTTAATTCCTCGTTGAGTTCGTGGAGCACACAGCCGGGGACACCATCAGGTCCCATGGATGCTGTGTTTTTTGCTTTGGAGAGAGCAGTTCTCACTTATTTTTTTCTTGTGGTCTTATCTTATGTCCAAAGACCCAAAATTGAGGGAACATAAGCCTTCGGGCTTTAAAAAATGCCAGAAGTGCTCTCAAAAAATGTCCCTCCATTACAGATGGACATGTCATATGTGTTTATTGCCTTGGTGCAATTCATCTACAAGAAGATTAAGATTGTACTTTTTATCATTCTTTCAGTGCAAGGGTACTTCAAGAAAGAAGAAACAAATTGATCCTTAAAGGGCTCTTAAAGCCAACTTTTGAGGAAGCTATCCATAGGTCTTTCTCCTCTTCTTCCAAAAAGGAAAAATCCTAGAAGAATAAATCACTTGCAACATTGCCTCAGTCGGAGCCACCAGTCAAGCTACCAAAAATCTCTAAAGGCTCCTACCTTTTCGGCTCCACAGTTCTCGGAGCTGTCTGAGGTCATACTAATTGAAAAACCTGGTTCTTTGGCTCCAAAGTCCTCGGAGCCAGTCCATGGATATTTCACCGGTTTCGCTGACACTGAGATCTTCAATTCTGCACAGGTCTCACTCTCCATCCCTATCTTCCAGGTACACCAGGAGGTTATTGGATGATGACGTGGAATGGGTGGTGCGCAGACTCTTGAAGTCGGCGGCACTCACTAAATTATTGTCTGCTCAGACCCATTTGGTCTCTGAGCCTACTGTACCAATTGTACCCACTGTTGTTCCTCCTCCGAGCCAAGCTGGACCTTCGGAGCTAGAGTGCTTGGTACTGCTTATGGTGGCTCTGTCTATTCTGAGTCCCGCTTCAGTGTTCACAGAGCCGACTTCTGCTCAGACTCTCTCGGTGCCATCCGGGGAGTCGGGGTTCTCCAGTAAGCCCCAGAGGTGATTCATGGCCCCAATCTTTGGTGCCGAGCCTACCCCTCGGAGCATCGGCCTGGTTTGGCTCTGCTCCTACATTGGCCTCTGGTCCCATCTCGCTGGTTCCGGTGCCTTTCTCTGTCTCCTCTGAGCCGAGGAAGTCTTTGGAGCCAGCGGGATCCACCTTTGAGCTGATGGAGTGTGTTGTCTACCCATTCAGTGCCGCAGAAAGATGCTAGCACTCATCCCCCAAGGCACAGGCTACTGTCTTGGCACCAACTCCTTCCACAGCACAGCAGAGATCCAGATCCTCAGGATCCCCCATTGGGCAAACCCCTCTCATTCGAGGCCTCCCCAGAATATCATTCTTAGGAGCCACCTTGGAAGAGAACTTGCAAGAGGAAGCATGTAGACTCCCCAGGTGAGTCCATCACTTCAGACACTGACCTTGATGAGTTGGAAGGGTCCCCACGGTCGTCCTCTGTTGATATCTCATTTGCAGATATTCTAGAGATCCTGAAACAGAGAGGCGGCTGGTAGGCCACCACCCCTTCTGATGGAGTCAGTGTACCTGAAGGCCTTTGGATCTCAATCTTCAGCCTCCTGGGTGTCTCTGCCTTTTGATGAGCTAATTGACCTGGTCAGTCGAAAGGCGTGGGAGTCACCTTACACAATGGAACCAGTCTCTCTGAGGCCAAACAAATTCTTGTCAGCTCCTTCGGGAAAGGATTTTCTCACTAAGGGGGTACCTGTATATGCTGTGGTGGCAGCAGCCACCAAGAAGGAACTTTCAGAGACTTCCTCATCTGTTCATCCTCTGAATAAAGACTCTCGAACTATAGACAGATATGGGAAGCGTGTCTTTTCATCAGCAACATTTTCATTCAGATCGCTGAACTACTTATCCCACTTTACAAGGCTACAAAGAGATCTCCTGAAAGAGCTAGGAGATGCTCTGCAAAGGTACATTAGCTGCGGGGGTGAATGAGAAGGTCTCCTCCCAGCTGTCCACCTTAAATTCCATCGTCAGCTCCTCCATAAGTCTGATATCCTATGCAGCAGATGGAGCGAGTAGGGCAGCGGGTTCCAGAGTTTCCCTTAGGAGACAATCCTGGATACGCTTGTGCAGTTTTGCTTAGCCCGTTAAGTCTACTTTTACTAACGCCCCTTTTGATAGCTCCTCACTCTTTGGACCCAAAGTAAAAGAGGCACTATCCCGATGCGAGCAGGAAGGAAAAACTCTGCCATTGGAGTACATTTTTTTGTACCTTCAAGACCTTATCCTAAAGGCCAGAAGGGTGGGAAAATTTGGTTCAAAAGATCCCAGAGTGTTTTCCAGGACGCACGGGTTGATTCCTTCCTCAAGGGCAGAGGGGGAGGATATAATGGCAGACGCCGCCCTAGAGGCAGAGGGGGCCCACAGAACCAGGGTGACTGTGATTCCTTTCGTGGACGCCCTTATCAGCGCTCCTGAAAGGAGGCCCGACTGCTCTACTCTGGAGGCAGTCGGGGATGTTTATCCATGTACCCAGAAGCCTGGCAAACTATCACAAGAGACAAATGGGTTCTAAAAATGATATCAAGAGGATACTCCATTACATTTTCCAATCCGATTCCACATACCAGAACAATCTCAGATGATGTTCATCGTGCATACAGCTGCAGTCATAACAGATGGGTTCTTCTGCCGTCAGGCGGGTCCTCGGTCGGACGAATTCCAAAGTCTAGGTCCGGCGTCGGTTGTCGTCGCTTCTTCCCTGACGTCAGTGTGGCAGGGGTATAAAAGAGGCAGCCGACGCCATTTTCTTCAGTCTTTCTTGCCGCGTGGTGCCCGAAGCAGAAGCAGTTCGCAAGTGCCAGTCGGCCAGCTCCTGAGATTTACGAAAGTATTTCAGCCGAAGTCTTCTTGAAAGCCAAGTACCCGTTAGAAACTTTTCTTGCCTCAGACCGATGTCAGACAAAGTTAATAATTGCATTTCATGTGGGAAGCAAATACTGCATAAGGATTTCCACTCTTACTGTATACCTTGCTTAGGCCCAGACCACGACGTCTCGGCCTGCCGTTTTTGTGCTAGATTCAACAAATGCACTATTAAGCATCGGGCGGAATTCGCCCTTCACTTTTTTGGCAAAAAATTTAATTATATTATGTCGTCAGATACTCCGACTCCAGTTTTGAGCAAAAAACGCAAAGATAAGGACCGACATACGAGGTCCGCGCCACCTACTGATACCACGCTAAGGCCGACTACCGGTTCTCCGGTACTCAGCGAGGCGCCTACGCAGCCCCTGAGTACCGATGACAATGCATTACCGGTGTCTTCAGTACCTGAGGTCGCTGGCTCCTTGGCCCCCATTCCTACTACAGATACCGACGCCACACCTGGCGGGGAAACTCAGAATTTAGGCAGGCCAGCCATTTCTCAAGGGGTCTTCAGGCCTTCCTCCTTCTCTATTAAAGCCTTCACTAAATCTAAAACAGATGCTTAAAATGGCTGAGGATTTGATTACTCTTATCAGGGGTTCTCAACCCCCCTCTGACAAAAGGCCCAGATTAGAGGAAGACTACCCTTCCTCAGATCAAGCTTCTGTTACCTCAGAACTATCTGAGGAACAGGATTGTGCCTATTCTCCATTCGAAGACTCTGATGCAGAGGAGTCTATTCCCTCGCCCCCCCCCCCCCGAGGACTTCTCTTTTGGGGAAACCCTACATACATTGAGGGAACACTTTCACTGGGAAGGCCAAGATTACTCAGATTCCAAGAAAAGGCTAAGGGAATTTCTTCTGCTCCCCCAGCATAGGCCTCTGGCTATCCCTCCTGTTTTAGATATATTGGATGATGTGTACACAGAAGCCAACCTTAATCCTGATTCTTTGCCTCCAGCTACTGTTAAACCAGACAGGTATTACCGGGTTCCTGATTCTCACCAGTTCCTATATAAAAGCCATACTGCTGACCCAGAAACTATTTCACAGGGTCCCAAGGGAATTAAGGCCTCTACTGCTAAAAACCCATTACCTTTAAAGAGAGATTCCAGATCTTTAGAAAGGTGGGGGGGGAAAAGGTGTACACCTCGGCCACTTTAACCATGAGGGCATTAAACTGTCAGTTCCATATGTTAAAGTATCAACAGTTTTTGATATCTCAGCTGAAAAGCAAGATGACACAACCAGAACAACCAGATTTAAAAGAGTTGCAGGATTTGTTGCATGGTGCAGAGCAAGTGGGTAAACATACCCTGCAGTGTGGTTTTGATGCTTTAGAGGCCTCATGTAGAGCTGCTGTTACGGGGTCTGTTATACGTAGGCATGCTTGGCTCAAAGAGCAAACCTTACCAGATCATGTCAAAGCTAAATTATTGGATGCACCTCTTCAAAAAGATGTATTGTTTGGTGTTAAAGCAGAGGAGGTGCTAAAGAAAATGGAGGAAAAAGCAAAATCAATGCAAACAGTGAAAGATTTCCTGCAGGTACAGCCTCCACGTTTCAGCAGAAACTGGCCTTCAAAAAATTGGTCCTTTCCAGCCACAGACAGACCTCAAAGGGGCAGATACAGGCATCCATGGGGTAGAGGGCAACCTCAAGGATCTTTCAGAGCCAGACAGTGGCAAGCACCAACCCCAAGAGGTGGAGAAGATCATAGTCTTTTAGAAAACAGACACAATGACTTCCCCCTACACCTGCCAAGCAAAGCTTTAGTGGCAGCACCTTTGGGCGGAAAACTGACATTATTCTCAAAAAATTGGCATATTGTTACAAAAGACAAATGGATTCTGGACATTATAGACCGAGGCTACAGGTTCCACTTTCATACCCTTCCAAAAATGTGAGGCATGCCAAACCTGCCACAAAATCAAAGGGCAGAGGCACAAAAACAAATTTCAGCTCTCATGGACATGAAAGCAATCCAACAGGTACCTGCAAAAGAACAAGGTCAAGGGTTTTATTCCAGACTATTCCTGGTACCAAGGAAAGACAAAGATTGGAGGACCTATCTTAGACCTATCCATCCTAAACACACATCCACAGGTGCCAAAATTCAAGATGCTCACATTACAGCAGCTTCTTCCCATGCTGGGCAAGGAGTCTTGGCTGGTAACATTGGACCTCAAGGAGGCATACCTGCATGTCCCTATCAGACAAGATTGCAGAAGATACCTCAGATTTCTTGCAGGTTCAACCCATTACCAATTCTCTGCATTGCCCGTTGGCTTATCTACTGCGCCCAGAGTGTTTACAAAATGCCTGGCATCAGTAATCGCCTTCTGCAGACTACAAGGGATACAAATCTACCCATATCTGGATGACTGCCTGATCCAAGCGGACAGCAAGGACATACTACTGCAGCACCTGGCGTTTGTAATAAAACTGTTGAACTTCCTGGGGTACACAGTCAACAAAAAGAAATCAAACTTAATACCCTCTCAACAAATAATTTTCCTGGGTGCCAGCTTGGATACAACCACCCAGATGGCCTACCTCACGCCAGACAAGCAAGGGCAACTGTCTCAGTACTTCAGAAAAATGGCAACTTACACCAGGCTAACTGCAAGGAAAGTCCTGCAGGCTCTGGGATTCATGGCATCTTGCATCCTGCTAATCCCATGTGCAAAGCTGCATATGAGGAAACTTCAATGGTACCTAAAAAACTTATGGTCTCAACACAGCCACAGCTTGGAAGCAATTATACCACTCATTCCATGCCTTCAAAAGGAATTTATGTGGTGGACTCAAGCTTGCCAAAGAAACACAGGTCTCCCTTTCTGTGTACCTCAAGCTACTCAAATCATCACAACAGACGCCTCAGACTACGCCTGGGGAGCACACATGACAGATCAGTGCATTCAGGGAAAATGGGCACGAAAAGAGAAGCTACTTCACATCACCCAAAAGGAAATGCTAGCCGTGCAAAAGGCTATTATGACCTTCAAAGACCTACTGCATCCAGGCCAGCTATTGATAAGGACAGACAACACCACAGTGATGTGGTACATAAACAAACAGGGGGGAACTCATTCATACCCCCTGTGCAGGCAAGCCATGACCCTATGGAACACAGAACTGGAATTGAAAATTCAGCTACAGGCACAATTCCTGCCAGGGAAGGAAAACACACTGGCAGACAACCTAAGCAGAATTGTGACAGATCCACACGAATGGAAGTTGCATCCTCAAATTTACATAAAGATAACTCAGGCATGGGGACAGCCAGACATAGATCTCTTTGCTACCCACAGAAATTGCCAGTTGAAAAAATTTTGTTCAAGGACCTATCATCCACAGACCTGGAAAGTAGACGCACTTTCCTTCAATTGGGCAACATTGACAGTCTATGCCTTCCCGCCTCTTCCTCTGCTGCCCAAAGTTCTATTAAAATCCAGAGCAGAGAGGCCGAAAATGATTCTCATTGCTCCAGACTGGCCAAGACAACACTGGTATCTGCTCCTGAAGAGCCTGACACATTCCCCACCATGGATCCTACCTCTAGTCCCCCTTCTGTTGTCCCAGCACAACTACAAAACTCTTCACAGCCATCTCAAAACTCTAAATCTAGCTGCATGGAGAATTCCTTGATTTCCCAACAGTTTCTCCTCTCCAAGGAGGTGCAGGATGTCATCTTGGAGGCCAGAAGACCTTCTACTAGAAAGGCCTACTCCGCCAAATGGAAACGATTTTGTGCCTGGAATCAAAAGAAGGGACAGAATCCTTGGGTAATAAATATACCTCAAATTTTACAGTACCTAGCTGAGATGTTAAACAATGGGCTTTCATTCTCCTCCATCAAGATCCACGCTTCAGCCATTTCTGCACAATACAACACAGATCCTCCTTTATTCTCTCATCCTCTCTTAAGGCAGTTCCTAAGAGGGGCAAAGAATATAAAACCCCCAAGGAAACTACCAGTCCCTGCTTGGGACCTCAACTTCGTATTGGAAAAGCTGACCCTTCCTCCCTTTGAGCCAGCTTCTTCAACAGAGTTAAAGTACTTGTCTTGGAAAACAGCCTTTCTTCTGGCTATCACCTCAGCTCGCAGGGTTTCAGAGCTACAGGCCTTCATGGCTGTGCAACCATTCATCATTTTCCATCAGGACAGAGTTTCCTTACGAACCAACCCTACCTTTATGCCAAAGGTAGTATCCAGTGTAGCTTTGAATCAGACTATCCACTTACCTACCTTTTATCCTAATCCACAAAACAAAGGGGAAAGACTGCTACATTCTTTGGGCATTCACAGACAACTTCGTTATTATTTGGACAGGACAAAGCCATTCAGGAAATCTGAGCAACTCTTTGTGTCCTATGCTGCAGGTGCTCAAGGAAAGGCTATTTCCAAACAGACAATTTCAAAATGGATAGCCCACTGCATACGCTTTTGTTACTCATTTCATGGAAAAACTGTGCCTGCATGCATCAGATCCCACTCCACCAGAGCCACAGCTACCTCTGCAGCCTTCCTCAGGGGGGGTCCCTACCAAGGATATTTTGCAAGCAGTCACCTGGAGTTCAGTGCACACTTTCTCCAAGCACTGTCACCTCCCACTATACTCTAAATCTAGAGCGGGCTTTGCCACAGCAGTCCTGCAGGGCATCCTAGCCCCTCCTAGTTCCACTTAGTGTCTACCACCCGTACTTAGCTTTGGGATTCTACCCATCTGTTATGACTGCAGCTGTATGCACGATGAACATAGTACAGTTTTGTACCTACCATAAATGTAGATGTTCGAGTGCTTATACAGCTGCAGTCCAGATTTCCCTCCCTCCAGCCCCTCTTAGGACAGGCCTTATGACAAACCCTTTTCATATAACCTTTTGGGGTATTCTTTTATGGTGTATTTGCTTGCAACTACTGTTTTTGATTTATCAACATTGCATTTTTGCATAACATTATGTTTGCCTTCCTTCTGGGGGCACCTGACATCTGGGGCAAGAAAAACTGAAGAAAATGGCGTCGGCTGCCTCTTTTATACCCCTGCCGCACTGACGTCAGGGAAAAAGCGACGACAACTGACGCTGGACCTAGACTTTGGAATTCGGCCGACCGAGGACCCGCCTGACGGCAGGATAACCCATCTGTTATGACTGCAGCTGTATAAGCACTCGAACATCTACATTTATGGTAGGTACAAAACTGTACTTTCCACCCACTCTAAGGGAGCAAGCAACTATAGAGATTCAAAAGTTGCTGCACAAAGGAGTCATTCAAGAAGTCCCCGCAGACCAAATAGGGTTCGGAACTTAGTCAAGATTCTTTTCTGTGCCAAAAAGAACAAGGGACTGGAGACCCATACTAGACCTAAGCAAATTAAACGAATCTGTCAAGAAGTCAAAGTTCCGAATGCTGATACTACAGTCTCTACTTCCCTTTTTAGGGAAAGACGATTGGATGTGCTCCGTAGATCTTCAAGATGCTTACTATCACACAAAAATGGACAGGACATTGAGAAGGTACTTAAGCTTCCGGCTGGGAGCCAGTCATTACCAGTTCCAAGCTCTGCCCTTTGGTCTCACTACCTTCCCCAGAGTGTTCACCAAATGCATGGCAGTGGTCACGGCTCACCTGAGGCGTCTAGGATTCAGAGTGTTTCCCTATTTAGACGACTGGCTCCTATCTACCACCACCAAGCATCTACTCCAACAAGCCAGGGATCTAACTTTGGACATTTGCAATCAGCTGGGTATTAGTCATTTTTTGAAAAATGTGCCTTGTTGCCCTGTCAACATATTACATTTATAGGCGCAGATCTAGGCACTGCCTCTATGGTAGCACGTCTTCCAACAGAAAGAATTGTAGCACTCAGACAGCCAATACTTTCTCCTTCCCAAGACCAAAGTGAAAGCAAAGATAATTCTAAGATTACTAGGAACAATGGCTTCCACAATAACACTGGTCCCTCTTGCCAGAATGCCCATGAGGATTCTTCAGTGGCGGCTGTTCTCCCAATGGTCACTTCAAGAATTTCCGATGTCTCACCTAATCAGAATAACAGAATCTTGCAAGAATGACTTAAGATGGTGGATACACTCCACTCGTGACCATAGGGAGACCCTTAGTTCCACAACAACCCATAGCTACGGCGACCATGGATGCTTCCCAGATAGGGTGGCGGGGGCATTATCTGGGAAAAACAGTCCAAGGTACATGGCAAGAACATGAGGCTCACTTCCATATAAATGTCCTAGAGATGAGAGCAGTGTTTTTTGCGTTGCAAGCACTTCACGACTCTCGCCCTCGAGGGATAATTGCGATACATTCTGACAATGTCTGTGGTTTGGTACATAAACAAGCAGTGGGGAACCAGATCTTACCCCCTTTGTCGAGAGGCCCTGAGAGTTTGGCAATGGGCAGGTGTTCTTTGTGTTTCACTGTTGCAGTCATCACATTTGGGTTATCTGCTTGGAATAGCCCTCATTCGGCCTGATTATCAAAGTCTTGGGTCCTGCGTCGGTTGCTGTCTCATCTTCCATGACGTCAGGTAGTCAGGGGTATAAAGCAGCTGACACCATTACCCCAGTCTTTCTTGCCGTGCGGTGCCTGAAGCAGAAGCAGTTCGCAAGTGCCGGTCGGCCGACTCATGAAATTTTCATTTTCGAGTTTCAGAACCTAAGTCTTCAACTAAAGCTAAGTACCCCCGTTGGGGAAACTTTCTTGCTCTAAACCGATGTCAGTAAAAGTCAATAGTTATATTTCTTGTGGAAAGCAAATACCTCAAAGATTTTCATTCGTACTGTATTCCTTGCCTAGGCCCTGACCACGACGTACCTCGCTGCTGGTTTTGTGCCTTATTTAAACCACAAACTATTCGTCATCAGTATATTTTCGCTTCTAAATATTTTTTTACTCTGTTCAATTATCCAGATACGTCTTCGGTAAGCCACCCGACTACCGACATTTCAAAAAAACGCAAAGATAGACAGAGACAAGGCCACCTAGGTCCATAGCTGCTGATGATGCTTCTCCTAAGCTAGTCGCCTGTTAGCCGGTACTCGGTGAGGTGCTTTCGCAGCCCCTGATACCCGCTACTTCAGATTCGCAGGCCTCTACTAAGACCCATTCGGAGTCCGGTATGCCGCGAGATGCTTCAAGTGTGGAACCTGCGGATGTCTCTACCTTGGATGGGTCCAGAGCCGCTGTGCAGGCACCGGCTTTTGAGGGTGTATTCAGGCCCTACTGACGTAAACCGGCGCCATCTTCTTCTTCAATGCCTAAAACTCGAACCATGCCTAGGAAGCCGACACCCAGACCACATAGTCAGGCCTCTATGCCTAAAAAACAAATGATAAGAATGGCTGAAGACCTTATTACTTTTATCAGGGGAAGCCAACCTTCCCTCTCTGAGACCTAGGACTGAATTTGCTTATGATACTTCTGACTAGGATTCTGAAATTTCTGTCGTCTCTGATGACCAGGATTTACCCTCATCTACCTATGAGGATTCTGATGCAGGGGACTCTACTCCATCTGCTTCTCCCCCAGAGGATTTTTTTTTTTGGTGAAATCTTGCATCCTCTTAGGGAGCATTTTCACTGGGAAAGCCAGGATTACTCTGATTCTAAAAAGAGGCTTAGAGATTTCTTACTCCTGCCCCAACACAGACCTTTAGCTATCCCTCCTGTGCTGTACATTGGTGACTATGCCTTTTCGGAATCTAGCTTGGCCCCTGACTCTTAACCTCCTGCTATCGGAAAACCTGATGAATATTACAGGGTTCCTGATTCTCACAAGTTCCCTTTTAAAAATCCTACTGTGGTTCCTGAGACCATTTCCCAGGGACCCAAGGGCATTAAGGCTACTACTGCCAAAAATCCTACCCCCTCTGATAGTGTCTCCAGGGCCCTGGATAGATGGGGTAAGAAGGTATACACCTCTGCTACCTTGGCCATCAGGGTCTTAAATTGCCAGTTTCATATGTTAAAGAAGCAGCATATTATTGGATTGCTTAAACAGAAAATTATGTTGATTCCTTATTGTGCTGAAAGTAAGGATTTACAGGATTTAATGCATTCTGCTGAACAGGTTGGAAAACATACTTTACAATGTGGTTTTGATTCACTAGAGGCATCTTGCAGGGCTGCTGTTACCGGGTCTGTACTTGGAAGGCATGCTTGGTTTAAGGAGCAATCTTTGCCAGATCATGTTGAAACTAAATTGCTGGATGCTCCCTTAAATCAGGACCGCCTGTTTGGCAACAAAGCAGAAGAAGTTCTTAAAATGATGGAGGAAAAAGCTAAATATATGCAAGCTGTTAAATATTTCTAACAAGTGCAGCCTCCAAGGTTTAGTAGGCATTGGCTCTCAAAAATTAGTCCTTTCCTGCCTCTTCCAGGCCTTCTCAGTTCAAACCTGGAACCAGCAGAATAACCAGGCTTCAATCCCAGGGTACACACAGGACTAAGCAGTGGGGGGCTCCCACTTCCAAATCAGGGAGTAGTAAGACTTCCCCCTATGGTAAGCTGTCTCAATGACTTAACTTTAAAACTTCCAAGCATTTCTCAACTGACTGCTCCTTTAGGGGGAAAGATTACTCTGCAAGCAAAAAACTGGGAACTCAATACCCAGGACAACTGGGTTTTAAACATAGTTTCCTAAGGATACAGATGTCACTTCCACACATTACCAACACCAAACAGTTGGCCAGATCTACCCCAAAATCATTGGGCAGAGGCTCAAAAGCAAGTACTCTCTCTCTCTCTCAAGATTAAAGGCTATTCATACTGTACCAGAAGAAAGCCAGGACATGCTTTTGAATCATTTGGCATTTGCACAAAAGGTACTGACTTGTCTAGGGTACACAATAAACGAAAAATCACAGCTGGTACCCTGTCAACAAATCACATTCCTGGGAGCAAGCTTGAACACAACTTCCCAGATGGCTTTGCTCACGCCAGAGAAACCAATTCATTTGACAACTTACTTCAAACTAGTGGCCACAAAAACCCTGCTATCTGCAAGGCAAATACTGCAAGCCTTGGGATTCATGGCCTCGTGCATTCTGCTAATTCCATATGCAAGACTGCATATGAAAAAACTACGATGGTATCTAAAAAGCCTATGATGTCAACATTTACAGGATCTAGAAGCAATGATCCCTATCATACCTTGCCTACGGTTAGAATTCCTTTGGTGGGCAGAGGCCTGTCACCAAAACAAGGGACTACCATTCACTCTACCCCCTGCCGCCCAATCCCTAACAACAGACGCATCAGACTATGCATGGGGGGGCTCACCTGGCAGGGAAGTGCATTCAGGGCAAATGGAACCCAAGTCAAATGCACCTGCATATCAATCAAAAAGAAATGTTAGCTGTACAGAATGCTCTGACAGCTTTCAAGGACCACATTCTTCCAGGACAATTAATTATTAAGACTGACAACACCACTGTTATGTGGTACATAAACAAGCGGGAGGGGGGGCATCCATTCCTACCCCCTCTGCAGACTAGCCATGGCTCTGTGGAAAGTATCTTCATATGGCAACTGATCAGATACTTCCCACTCCAATGGTTTCTCCTTAATTTGGAGACTCATTGTTCTGTCGTGTTGTAATATTATCACAGTTAGATTTTCTTCACTTCGCAGGTAATTTATAACTTCAGATGTGTTGTCAATCTCGTCCTTATTCTCACCTTTACATAAGCTTGAGGTCCTCAGCCAAGTTCGTGGGCAATTTTCCCTACCTGTAGTGAAACTGTTCTATAACCTCAGATCTCATTTGCCATGCAGCAAAGAGGTTCCTGTTAGCTAAGCTCTGGGCTAAGTATTGCTAATTACTTAGTATTTCATTATATTGTTATTTTCTCGTGTTTGTTTCTTTTTGAATCTCTCTGATAGTGTGAGTCTACACTACTGTTTAATCTACAGACCTGTTTAAATTAGAGGGTCATTTTCTTCCATCTGTTTTAGTTACTCTATCATTCCTTTCCTTTCCTTCTATAAGTGTCTGTTTTAGAGGACGATTTTCTTCCCTTTTTCTTTCCCTCCTGTAATCATCCATTTGTTAGACAACTTTCCTTTTGTGTTAAAAAATTAAAAATAAAAAGTGATTTTTCTCTTGCACCTTCCTATTCCATTTTACTCTGTATTTTCATGCATGTGCGAGTTTTTAGGTGATTGTCTCAGAAACCTTGTCTCAGAAACCAGAGGGGAAACTGTTACATTTCAAAAAATGTGGAAAGAAGATGCCCCTTAGCAATTCTCACATTCTCTGTGCTTATTGCTTGGGGGGCTCTTCACCTGCAAGAAAATTGCTTCATATGTTATAGATTTAACCAAAGATTGCTTAGAGTGTAAAAACAAGTTGATTTTGAAGGGTTTACTAAAAACACCCTTTTCAGAGGCCATTTCTTTAGAGTCTTCAAAATCTCCAGAGAAGACTTCCAAGATGGCATCTTCTGCTCAAAAGATTTTTCGGAGCCAAGACCCAAAACTCTTCAAGACTCTACTCCTCCAGCATCCTTGGAGCAAACAGTCACCACTGGATCCAAGACTACATCGGAGCCAATAGATCCTTCTGCTCCGACATCAGCTGCGCTGAGACATACTCCACATCAGAGCCAATCACCTTCACTTGAGCCAGTGACTTCATGGCTCCCCTCACCATTATTGACTAAGTCTAGATTACCAACTCATTCTAGTAGGTCTACCCAGGAGCTTATCTGATGAAGTGGATAGGGTTGTGCAGAGGTTGCTGAAGACTCCAGCCCTTGTCAAACTTCTGTTGGACCCAAAGGAATCTGGTCAGACACAATCTCAATAGTTACAGTTCCTCCTCCGATCTATACCTTAGTTTCGGAGCAGGAAGATTCAGATCTCCAGATAATCTCTGTCGACTCCAGGACCATTGTTTTCCTAGGAGCAGATATTCACCCTCCGCATTTCTCTCCATTCGGAGCAGGATGCCTGTAGGAGCCGGGACTCCCCAGTCACATCCTCGAAGTTAGCTCGGATCTCTCTGGATTTGACTCTGCCATCTCGAGGCTTTTGGACGGGTGAGATCTGCTTCTACCGCAGCCTCAGAGCTTCTGTCTTTGGTTCTGGGGGTGCCTTCGGCTCCGACAACCTCTGTCAGATCTGGTGGTGTCCTCGGGGCGAGAACAGTCTGCCTTCGAGGTTTTGAGGAGGGTGCTGACTCTCCTACCAAGTCTAAGGCACATTCTTCATCAGATCTTCCTCCCCGTACTGGCCAGTTGTCTTCGTCCTCTCAGGTAACCCATCCACAGGATCGCAGAGACCCCAGGCCTCAGGTTGTCCACCAAGAGACTCTCCTCTCTTCTGAAACCTCCCTAGAACATCCAACTGAGGAGGTCCCTCAGAAAAGGACCTGCAAGAGGAAGCACATTGACTCCCTAGAGGAGTCTGTCACATCAGACACTGACCTCAGTGTGGCAGAAGGGTCCTCAAGGTCACCTCTTGATGGCATCCTGGAATTATTAAAACAGAGGAGACTGGCATTACAACCCCTCCCCTTTCTGCTGAGGAGTCAGTGTACCTTAAAGCCTTTAGATCTCGCCCTTCCTCCTCTTAGGTGACTCTACCTTCTGACTAGCTTATGGATTTAATCTCTAGGAAGGCCTGGGAGATCCCAGATTCCATAGAGCCTACTCCTAGAAGGCCAAATAAGTTCATTATGACATCTAAAGATAATGGGTTCCTTAAAAAAGAAGTTGCAGTTGATGCCATGGTCATGGCAGCAGCTACTAAAAAGGAGCTGTCCGAGACCAGCACCTCTATCCATCCTTCTAATAAAGACTAATAGGACTGTGGATAGATATGGGAAGCAAGTGTTTTCATCGGCGACCTTTGCTCTTCAGTCCCCAAACTACCTTACCCATTTCAGTAGGCTAAAGAGGGACCTGTGAAAGCAACTCACAAACTCCTTCCAAGGAGCTGTAGCTGATGCAGTAGCAGATAAAGTTGATGCTCAGGTCACCACCCTCAATTCTGTAGTAAACTCTTCCATGATGCTCGTATCCTATGCTGCAGATGGAATGAGTAGAGCTGCGGGTTCAGTTATTGCTCTTCGGAGACTGGCCTGGGTGCGACTTTGCAAAGCCCTTCGTCTACCTTCATTAACGCCACCTTTGAAGGCTCCTCTTTTTGGGCCGAAAGTAAAAGAAACTCTCATCAGGAGTGAACAAGAAGGCAAGACCTTGTCTACTGTTGGAGTACATTTTTCTGTGCCCACTAGACCTTTTCCAAAGGGTCAGAGGGGTAGTGGAAAAATGTGGTTCAGAAAATCCCACGGGTCTTTCCGTGATGCACAAAGGTGAGAGTTCCCCCGGGGACAGAGAGTGGAATAATAATGGTAGGCGCCGACCTCGCGGCAGAGGACATCCACATAACCAGGTCTAGAAAATCTTTCTTTGGAAGGCCCTATCAGCGCTCCTAAAGGAGTGCCCAATTGCTTGCCTCTGGAGGCATTCGGGAGTCGTTTCTCCCTGCACCAAGAAACCTGGCAAAGCACCACAAAAGACAGATGGGTGCAGAGTATAATATCCAGGGATATGTCATTCCCTTCGCCTACCCTTCTCCTATAAACACCTTAGTTCCGGACATTCCACCCAATCAAAAGGGACAGGCAACCTTAGAAATTCAAAAGTTGCTAAGCAAAAGTCAGCCAATAAGTCTCCGCTGACCAGAGAGGATCCGGAACTTTTTCAAGATTCTTATTAGTTCCAAAGAAAACAAGGGACTGGAGACCCATCTTGGATCTCAGCATTCTAAACAGGTCTGTAAAAAAGAGCAAGTTCCGGATGGGAACACTGCAGTCGATACTTCACTCCTAGAAAAAGACAGTTGGATGTGCTCAGTAGACCTTTAGGATGCGTACTACCACATTTTAATGAGAAGGGGCGATCCAGAAGGTTTTTACGCTTCCGTCTAGGAGCCAATCACTTTCATTTTTGAGCTCTGCCCTTTGCTTTCACTGTGGCCCCCAGTGTGTTCACCAAATGCATGGCAGTAGTAGCAGCAGCTCACCTGAGATGTAAAGGATTCCACGTGTTTCCATATCTGGATGACTGGCTCATCTCCTGAAAGCCAGGGACTATGCCCTTCAAATTTGTTCATCCCTTGGAATCGCGGTAAATTACAAAAAATCTGCTCTAGAGCCATGTCAATTCTTGGTTTTCATAGGAACTGAAATAAATATAGTAATTATGCCAGCAAACCTTCCAGAAGAATGAGTACATGATCTTCGGCATCATGTAAGGGTGCTGATCAACAAGGACAAGGCTTCTGCCAAATTAGTCCTACAGGTTCTAGGCAAAATAGCTGCCTCAGTTGTATTAATACCACTAGCTCGTCAGCATCTGAGAATCCTTCAGTGGCTACTTTCGACACAATAGTCCTTTCAGGATCTTCCACTGTCGCACAAAATCATACTAATCAATTCTTGCAAAAGGGACCTTTAGTGGTGGCTCAACTCTCCCTATCTCCCTCCTCATCCCCAGGCTGCAGTGACCATGGACACGAGGCCCATTTGCACATAAATGCTCTAGAGATAAGAGCAGTGCTCCTCGTGTTGCAAGCATTTCAGAACTCTCTCCCTCGAGGTACAATAGCAGTTCAATCAGACATGTCTGTGTTCTGGTATATAAACAAACAGGGAACCAGGTCTTACCCCTTACGTCGAGAAGCACTTAGGGTCTGGCAATGGGCAGAGGCCTGCAACCACTTTCTCACTGCAACGCACATTCAGGGGAAATCCAGCTTGATTGCAGACAAACTGAGCAGAGCCATTCTTTGGCCGCACGAGTGGTCCCTCAGTCAGAAAATGGCGGAAGAGATCTTCCGCAAATGGGGCCAGCCTTGCTGCAATCTCTTTGCATCACCCATCAGTGCTAAATGCAGCAACTACTTTGCCCTTATCCCCCGGCAGTGGAGTCACCAAGGGGGATGCACTCATTCACGATTGGCCTCTGGGATGACTTGATGCTTTTCCACCAATACCTCAGATTCCCAAATTCCTACAGAAAGCAAGCTTGCTGGAGACCACAGTAATCCTTATTGCTCCCTACTGGCTTTGACAGATATGGTTTCAGTTTATCCTGCCTCATATACAGAAGAGGGACCATGGATTCTGGATCCATTTCTGAATCTACTGACACATCCCTCATGTGAACTTCATCCCAGCCTATACAGTCTCCATCTGACAAACTTGCCTGCTCCGCTTCCCATGATAGCCAGGCTTCCTCTGTTTTCTTCTCCATAAAACACATTTTGCTTCCCTCCCACAAGAACTCTACTCGAAAGTTGTACAAAAGTAAATAGCAAAGATTTGTGGCCTGGTCTAATCCTAACATAGATCCTTTCACAGCTCCTTTGCATTCTATTCTGAAAATTTTAGCCAAATTATTCAATGAGGGAGCTGTTGCAACTACTGTTAGGGTACAACTAGCAGCCATCTCTAATTTTCACATAGGAGACAGTGGTACTGCTATAATTTCACACAAACTATGTAAAGCATCCCTCAAAAGTGGTGCTTTAATTCGCCCACCTAACAGGAACCCTATTCCACCTTGGGATTTGAATTTTGTATCGTCAAAGCTTGTCTACCCACCTTTCGAACCTTCTGCTACATCTGATTTGAAAATGTCCTATTCCCATGTTGCAGTATTCTGCATATGGGTTTATTCTTCTTGTCTCGTGTATGTACAGCCATTATACAAAAGTTTTCAGTCCCTCTGAGGTGTCTGTGACGTCTGACGTGGCTGAGGGAACGTGGGCCATGAAAGTGATGGCACGCACCAGCCCTCAGAACTTTTCAGCCGCCAGTCATGCACCAGGTGTTATCACTACCGCTGATGTCAGATTCTTCTAAAACAGATAAGTACCCCGTTGGGGACCTTTTCAGTCCTCCTTTAAACTAGTATTGCTTGTTAATGTCATCCAGAAAGGTGAAATGTCAGTGCGGCCACCAAATCCCCCACAAGGACGCTCACAATAAGTGCCTCTTTTGGGTCAGTCGCACGACCACAAGGCCTGCCCTGTTTGCCAGCCATTTGTACCCAAGACCCTGCGCAGCCGCTTGCATGCATTAAACCTTTATCTAGAAAACAAATGCCTTAAGCAGATCACTTTAGGGAGGGAGGGCTCCTCAGATGTTCCTTTCGAATCGCCAAAAAAGAAGGCCAAGACCCCATGGCCTTCATCAACCATTGAGCCTCTTCTGTCCGGTCCTCAGCCTGTGCCTGACCCCGGCCTTGTAGAAGGATCCAGATATGCCATATTGAATAGAACGGGTATTTACGCAGATGCCGCACAATCCCTTGGCAAGAGTACATCCGCTGAGGCTATACCGCCATCTGCTTCCAACACTGGGGGGGGGTGGCAGCATTTTCCGAAGGGTCGCCTGATCCCTCTGATCCTTTAAAGTTTCCAGACCCCAGGCCTCAACAGATACCAGCTAGGCCCCTTAAAAGAAAGGAAAAGACTAAGCATATCTCTCTTTCTCCAGAAAGCATGCCTGATTTGGCAGACTTTTATTCAAAGCCTTTTTAGTGCTTTCATGGCCTTGAGGCCTACCTCCACTGTGTATGCTCCCACATCCCCTGTACTCTTGAGCCCTAGACCTCAGACCACACCACTAAGGAAGGGGAGGTTTGCTCAGAGGAATCACTATCTTCTACATTACAAATTTCTTATCCTTTGGGGAATGGCTCCCCAGAAGAAGATTCTGTGGACACTGACTCCCCAGCTGAAGACTTAACATTTGGGGAAATTATCTCCAAGATGAAAGAACACCTCAGATGGGAATCCTCAGAAATGAATGAGGTCCAAAAAAGATACTATGATCTTGTCCAGATGGAAACCCCAAGCCCATCTGCTGTTCCAATCATCCTCCCTGCCTTTTTAGATGCCTTCTCCTCGGCATCTCTTAACCCAGGCTCCCAACCCCCTGCACCATGCAGACCAGACGGACTTTACAAGGTGCCTGACGCTGCTAAGCACCTGCTTAAGTGTCAACCTGCTGACCTAGCCACTATATCAAAATCTACGGACAAGCCCTCCAAGCTCCTGCCCACTACCACCATCCTCCCTGCTGACAAAGAGTGCAAGATGATGTAACGTCTGGGTAAAAAGATCTATACCTCTGCTACCTTGTCCTTCAGAGCTACAAACTATCAAACTCATATGGGCAAGTATGCCTTATCCCTTCTGGAATCTGCCTGCAAACACCTGACAGCTGTTCTAGATTGCCCTGCCAAAGCATCACTGTCCTCCCTCCTGGCTCTCTTCCCAGGTCACCAGACATTCTATAAAGTACAGTTATGATGCTGCTGAATCCTCATCCAGGTCAGCAGCATCAGCTTCTGCCTTACTTAGATACTCCTGGCTTTGCCTACAACCACTGCCTGATGACTTCAGGGCAGCGTTTATGGATGCTCCCCTGGACAATACTGCATTATTTGGCTCCAAGGTAGCTGATCTTTTCAAGTCTCTTCAGCAAAAAGGAAAATAAATGCAGGATCTGAAACATTTTCTGGTTTCTCCCATACCCAAGTTCCAAAGAAACTGTTCTCCTAAAACCCAGTTTATCAGGAAGCATTCTCGTCCTGCTGCTCCTTCCAGGCCTAGAAAGCCTACAAGAAAACAAGCTCAGAGCTAGAGTACCTTCTTCCTCTAACCAGAGACCGCCCTTTCCAGATAGGGCAGGTAGCATCTGACTACCTGCCACCCTTACCACCGCCACCCCCTCTTTTGGCATCTTTGTCAGCTCGACACTCACTGCCTTCCTCTATGGAACAAGCTCACCTCAGACATGTGGGTCCTATCCATACTACAAAACAGTTACTTCATGTCTTGGATTTCACCTCCAAAAAGGAGAGGCATTCTACAACCACCTTCTCAACATTTGCACCTTTTGCAAAAAGTCCTCCAGACTCACAGCCCAGGGCACCATCGAAACGTCTCCCCAGCTGCAAAGGGAAGAGGATTTTATTCCAGGATATTTGTGGTCCTCAGGAAAGATGGACCCTGGAGACCTATATTAGACCTCTACCACCTCAACTGTTTTTTAAAGGTCCCTACCTTCAGAATGCTGACTCTCCCAGCCCTACCCCCCCCCCTCTTGATTCCCCAAGGATTCATGGCAACATTAGATTTAAAGGATGTCTACCTCCACATCCCTATAAAACCCACCCACCCACAGGAAATGTCTGAGGTTCTTGTTGGGCTCCTCACACTTGCAGTTCTCTGCCTTGCCTTTTGGACTCTCCACTGCACCCAGAGTATTCATAAAATGCTTGGCCCCAGTAATTGCCTTTTGCAGAACAAAGTGAATACAAATGTTCCCATACCTGGATGACATGTTGATCCAGGCTTCCAACCAAGAGACCTTCCGGCTGCACATCCACATGGTAGTGGCCCTTCTGCAGTCTCTCAGATTTCTCCTAAACTTGCCAAAGTCCCAGCTACAGCCAACCCAAGACATTGTCTTCCTGGGGTGCAGAATACGTTCAGACCTAGCATACCTACCCCCCAAAGTGAGCTGCTTGACAGAAAATCATCTTCTGGTCTATCACTCCACATAGTTAGCAGCAAAGCAGTACCTCATATTGATGGGCTACATGGCAGCCACCATCCCCATGCTACCCTCAGCAAGACTGCATATGAGAAAGTTACAGTGGTATCTTCGGTCAGTCTGGACCCAGCTCCCCACCCCCCTGGGATGGAGGGTGCCTCTTCTCCTTTGCCTGAAGAAGGAAATACAGTGGTCGATGGAACAGATGAACCACAATCCAGGTCTCTCTCTCCAACCACCTCAGCCCATGCACACGGATGCCTCAAACTTGGGTTGGGAAACAACTCTGTGCAATGAAAAGGTGCAGGGCCTGTGGCTAAAACCTCACAAACTGGAACAGAACACATCAAAGTTTGCGAGATGAGAGCAATTCTTCTAGCCCGCCAAGCCTTTCCTGCAACAGGGGCCTCTGAAGATATGCACAGACAACACCACTGTGCTGTGGTATCTCAACAGGGAAGGTCTGCAGACTAGCCCTTCTGGTGTGGGAATTTGCCATCTCACAGGGAATCAACCTACAGGCAGTTTACAATTCCCTGTCTCCACAATGCCCAGGCAGATTACTTGAGCAAAACCATCACAAATGACCACAAATGGATGCTTCACAAAGATGTCTTGTTGGATCTGGTCCACAGGTGGGGTACACCTCAAATAGACCAGTTTGCCTCCTCCATCAGCAGGCAACTTTCTGGTTTCTGCATCAGGACATCAGAACCCCAGACACTGGCAACGGATGCCTTCGCAATCTCTTGGAAGGGGAAATATTCCACCCCCCCCTTTCCCACTCATTCAGAAAGTCCTACTAAAAATACAGCAGGACACTCCAAAAATCTTGTTGGTGACTCCCTACTGGCCCAGACAGCACTGATTCCCCTCCACCAATTGTCCAGGGGCAATCACCACAAGTTACCCCCCCCCCCCCGAGTGGACCTTCTCACACAACACAAGGGATCACTGATTCACCCACAGTGGCAACTTCTAAACCTCACCCTGTGGCTGATAGGATTCTGATCCCTTTCTGACACCTTTACAACGAGGACGTGCTCAGCGTCCTGCAGGAAGCCAGGAAACCAAATACAAGAACATTCTACCTTTCTAAGTGGAAAAGGTTCACTTCTTGGTGTCACAAAAGGCAACTGGACCCACTTTCTAGCTTAACCACCTTTAGGTCCTGTCTTACCTGTGTGAGTTACTGCAGACTGGCTTGGCTTACTCTTCCATCAAAGCTCATCTGTCTGCAATTTCAGCATTCCTTCCTCTGTCCCCCCCTTTAGCTTTTAGGCTTCCTTCTAAGCTTTTTCTTAATGAGGTACTGCACCTAAGACCACCCAGGAAACTGTGTCTTCCTCTTTGGGATCTTAACTGTGCTTGAAAAGCTTATGCTTCCTCCTTTTGAGCCAGCAGACAAAGCCTCATTAAAACATTGCACATGGAAAACTGTACTGCAAGTAGCCCTGACTGACTCCGACTAGAGTTTTCAGTTCTAAGGGCTGGTGCTTGGTAACATCACTTTTATGGCCTATGTTCCCTTGGCCACGTCAGACGTCACACACACCTCAGAGGAATTGAAAACTTTTGTATACTGGCCGTACGTACGAGAGACAAGAAGACTAAACCCATATGCAGAATATTGCAACATGGAAGAGAAGGACATCTATGGTTATGGTAAGATTTTACACAACTTTTCTTTCTTATCATGGAAGACTCTTCTTTTAGTAGCTATAACTTTAGCAAGAGGAGTTTCCAGGCTACAGGCCCTATCCTCTAAACATCTGTACATAATTTTTCATAAAGACAGTTTCTCTGAGAACGAACCCTTCCTTTTTACCTAACGTTGTTTAGGAAATAAACCTCAACCAGTCTATTGAATTACCAGTATTCTGTCCAAACTTTCAAAACAGAGTACTCTCGCCACCTTTTACAATGTCCATAGACAGTTATGTTCCTATTTGCATAGGACATCATAATTCAGAAAGTCAGATCAGCTCTTTATCTGTTATTTAGACGTTAGGAAAGACCAGCCAGTTTCTAAAGTAACACTATCCACTGTGCTGTCACAATGTATATCTTTTATATATAATTCCAACCACAAGACTATTCCAAATCCTATCGAGGCTCATTCTACCAGGTCAGTAGCCACTTCAGCAGCTTTCTTAGCCAGATTACCCTTAGACAGCATTTGTGCTGCAGCAACATGGGCTAAATCACATACCTTTGTCACGCATTGCAAATTGGATTTGGTCTCTAGGAGTAGAGCATCTTTTGGTTCTATGGATGTTCTTCGTGTTTCACTGTTGCAGTCATCACATTTGGGTTATCCCTGCCAGGTTGGCCCTCGGCTGGCCCAAATACCAGAGGCTTAGTATTTCTGCGTCGGTTGCTGATGCTTCAGGACTGACGTCAGGTCGTCAGTATAAAGTAAGGCAGCCAACGCCATTACATCAGTCTTTCTTGCTATGGAGCCCAAAGCAGAAGCAGTTTTCATGAGTGCCAGTCGGCCACTACCTGAATTTCATCTTTTGAATTGAAGCTGAAGTTTTCTAAAGCAACGTACCCCATTGGGGATCCTTTTTTCTTGCACTAATCGATGTCAGAAAAAGTTAACGATTGTCTCGCCTGTAGAAAGTAAATACCACACCGAGACTCTCATTCTTACTGCGTCACTTGCTTAGGCTCAGACCATGATGTCCCTTGCTGTCACTTTGTTCAATGCCATAAGTATGTTTCGTCGGGCCCTTATTTAGCTAGATATTTTCATTTACAGTCCTCTTATTCTGATATGGCTTCGGTAAGCCATCTGACAGCAGATCTTCCGAAAAAACGTAAGGATAAAGACAAGACCACACAGGTCCAAACCTACCGACACTTCCGTTAAGCTAGTCGTCAGTTCTCCAGTCCTCAGTGAGGTGCTTTCGCAGCCCCTGATGCCTACTTCTGTGGATTCGCAGGCTGCTACTGAGACCCTTTTGGAGTCCAGTATGCCGCAAAACTCTTTGACTAAGGATCCTGAGGTTGTCTCTCCCTTGGATGGGTCCAGAGCTGCTGAGCAGGCATCGGCTTCCAAGGAAATACTTTGCACTACCAATTCTTGACACAAACCGAATTCTTTTGCGTCTACCATTTTTCTAAAACTACTGAGTTTCTAAGGCCCAGGGTATGAACCACACCCAAGAAACCGATGACCCAATCTCAGGCACCTACTTCCTTTCCTCAGTCTCAAATGCTTAAAATGGCAGAAGACCTTATGCTGATCAGGGGAAGACAAGCTACCCCTTCCAAAAGAAAAAGAGATCTGTCCCCAGTAGTTTTGTCTGAACAAGAGTCTGCTGACTCTGATGCATCTGAATATGAAGACATGCAACCTCTCTGTGGTTATGAGGATTCTGATGCAGAGGATTCCATTCCTTCAGCCTCTCTACCAGAAGACTTTTCCTTTGGGGAAACCCTTCATACCTTAAGGGAGCATTTCCAATGGGCATGTCAGGACTACTCCTGGTCTAAAGAGACTCTGGGAATTCTTAGATCTTCCACAGCACAGACCCCTGGCCATTCCCCCAGTCCTGGATGTTGTGGAGGATATTTTCCTGGAATCCAGTTGAACTCCTGACACCCTCCCTCCTGCACCCAGAAAACCTGACCGGTATTACAGTCCCTAACTCACACACATTTATTTTCAAAAATCCTACTGCTGACCCTGAGGTTATTTCTTAAGGGCCTAAAGGAATTGAAGCAACCTGTGCTAAGAATCCCACTCCCTCAGATAGGGATTCCTGAGCACTACACAGATGGGGTAAAAAAGTATATACCTCTGCTGCTCATGCTATCAGAGCACCAAATTGCCAGTTTCACATGCTAAAATTTCAGCAACGTACCATAGAACTCCTCAAACAAAGTCTTCCTTTCCTGCTTGTGCAGAATCTAGAGAGTTACAAGAGTTAATGCATTCTGCAAGTCAAGTGACTAAGCACACCTTACACTGTGGTTTTGACGCCCTAGAAGATTCTTGCAGGGCAGCAGTCACTGGTTCTGTCCATAGAAGGCATGCATGGCTTAAAGAACAGCCCTTGCCAGACCATGTTAAATCTAAATTATTGGATGCACCTTTGCAGAAAGACAACTTATTTGGCAGTAAGGCAGAGGAGCTCTTAATAAAGATGGAAGAAAAATCTAAATCTATGCAGACAGGTAAGGATTTCCTCCAGGTTAAGCAGACATTACCCCTCCAAGCACTGGTCCTTTCCTGCTCCCACCAGGTCAGTTCAGCCCAGACCCTGGGGTAGCAGACCCCCCAGACAGCAGCCACAGGGAATGCAGAGATCAAAACAGTGGAATTCCACCACTTGAAAACCAGGGAGTTCTATGCCACCCCCTCATGGTAAGAACTCACAATGACTCTCCTCCCCCACCCCCTCCCTGTGCCCACCTTCACTTACCCTAGGAGGAAACCTCTCCTTTCATGAAAGCACCTGGGCCACCATTACCAACGACCGCTGGGTCCTCAACATAGTGTCCCAAGGATACAGATTTTCTTTCCATACTCTTCCAACCCCAACAGGGTTCCCAGCTCTACCTCCAAACCACTGGGCAGAGGCACAAAAGCAAGTCCTTTTTTTGCCCTCTTTGAGGGCAATAGAGCACGTTCCTCCAGAACAGAAAGGCCAAGATTTCTACTCCAGATTTTTTCTGGTACCCAGAAAAGAGTACACCCTAGTGCCCCATCCTCGATCTATCCATTTTAAACTCCTTCCTGGTGATACCAAAATTCAAAATGCTCACCCTCAAGCAACTGCTACCCATGCTCTCCAAGGATGCTTGTCTAGCCACCCTAGACCTAAAAGAGGCCTACCTCCACAATTCCTATTGGGGAATCGTGCAGGAAATATCTATGTTGCAGGGCAGGATCTCTGCACTTCCCTTTGGCTTATCTACTGCTCCCAGAGTTTTCACAAAATCATAGGCGATCTCTGCCTAACACACAAAGCTATGTCAAACCCAGAGCTTTTAGACATGCTCCACTTAAAGAAATCCCAGTCCCTACGAGCTACACGCTCTAGGGACCTAAATCTCGTCACCACAATAAACAAAACATGCTGGAGGGATAGATTCCTGTCCCAGAGATTTCCCATACTCTGGAACAAACTACCTATCTATATCAAACAAAGCTCCTCATTAGCACTCTTCAAGAAAAATCTTGATGATTGGATGGGAGATGGGAAATTCACCCCGGGGATCACTTCTGTGGCTCTGCTCAACAGTGGCACAGGAAAATAATTTTCTTGGGTGGCGAAAGCCAGGGTACCTTTGGCTAGGCTTATATAGGCCCTAGGGCCAATAGCCTAGTACCTGCCTATGAACCTATGAAAATGTCTGGCTCCCGCCATTGCCTTTTGCAGACAACGGAATATTCAAATTTACCCATACCTAGACGACTGCCTAATTCAGGCAGACAGTCCAGAAAAGCTGCTCAAGCACCTGGCCTTAGTAAAGTCCCTACTGACTTCCCTAGGGTACACTATCAACAAAAACGAATCCAAACTAGTACCCACAAAAAGGATTATATTCCTGGGAGCAAGCCTGTACACGCAATCCCAGATGGCATTCCTTACACCAGAAAAGCAAACTTACCTGACAGCTTACTTCTCTCAACTAGCCACCAGACCCCAGTTACTGCAAGGAAAATCCTACAAGCTCTGGGATTCAGGGCATCTTGCATTCTACTCATTCCATATGCCAGACTGCATATGAAGAAACTTCAGCGGTACCTAAAAAGCCTTTAGTGTCGCCACACTCAAGACCTGGAAACTCTCATACTAGTGATACCTTGATTAAGGAAAATTTTTCTTTGGCGGACAGCAGCATGCTGCCATAACAAGGGACTACCTTTCTCACCACCCTCCGTCGCCCAGACCCTCACCACGGACGCATCAAACTATGCCTGTGGTGCACACCTGGACGGCAGGTGCATACAGGGCCAATGGTGCCCAAAGCAAATCCATCTGAACATCAACCAAACAGGCATTGACAGCTTTCAGGCCTCATCTCTCCCCAGGGCTGTCCTGATCAAAACAGACAACACTACTGTGATGCTGGTAAATCAGCAAGCAGGGAGGGACTCACTCCTACCCTCTACGCAGGCTGGCCATGATCCTTGGTGCACAGCCTCTGCCATGCATCTTCACCTGTTAGCACAATTCCTGCCATGTTCTCTAAACTCTCTGGCAGGCCACTTAAGCAGAAATCTTTTGGACCCACACAAGTGCCAGCTAGACGGTCGACCTCTTTGCCTTCCACACCAACCATCGGATCAGCAAGTTCTGCACCAGGGAGCATCACTTGGAAAGTGGATGCCCTATCCCTCCCCTGGGTCAGTCTATCGGTCTGTGCATTTCCTCCACTACCTCTCATCACCAGGGTACTGCTCAAAAGAAGGGAGGAAAAACCAAGGACAATTCTTTTTGCTCCAGACTGGCCCTGCCAGCACTGGTACCCACTGCTACACAGCCTGTCTCCACTGCTACCATGGCATCTCACTCAGACCCCAACCCTCCTGACCCAGAGGGAAGGAGAATTCATGCATCCCCAATTGCAGAATCCAAATTTGGCAGCCTGGCTTATTCCCTGACCACTAATCAATTTGCCAACCTCAGCAAACCGGTTCTCAATGTTGTACATAAGGCCAGATGCCCTATCACTTGAAAGTCTTATACTAACAAATGGAAAAGGTTCTGCACCTAGATTCAGGCGAAGGGAGCTGATGGGGCACAGCCCTCCCTGCCTCTTATCCTGGATTACCTAGCTGACCTGCTACACAGTGGTCTCTCCTTTTCCTCTATTAAAACTCATGCCTATGCTACCTCTGCTCATTTCCACACTGAGCAGCCCCTATTCTCACACCCCCTGATCAAACAATTTCTAAGAGGGGCTAGCAACTTAAGGCCACCCAGAAGAGCACCTGCCCCAGCTTGGGACCTTAACTTTGCGTTGGAAAAGCTCACCCTGTCCCCCTTCGAAGTAGCATCTTCATCAGAGTTAAAATTTCTCTCCTGGAAGACGGCTTTTCTTTTGGCCATCACTTCAGCCAGAAGAGTCTCCGAGCTACAAGCACTCATGGCTGTGGAGCCCTTCATCATCTTCTATGCTGAGAGGGTTTCCCTCAGGACTAACCCATCTTTCATGCCCTAAGTGTTGTCCAGTGTGGCTCTCAACCAATCCATTCATTTGCCCTCCTTTTTCCCTAACCCACAAAATAAGGGGGAAAGGATCCTGCACTCTCTAGATGTGCACAGACAGCTCAGATTCTATCTAGACAGGACTAAATCATTCAGAAAGTCTGATCAATTACTGGTTAGCTTTGCTGCAGGGGCAGAGGGCAAAGCCATCTCCAAACAATTAATTTCCAAATGGATAGCACACTGCATCCATTTATTTTACAGGCAACACGGAAAACCTCCCCCTAAGGGGGTCAGGACTCACTCCACCAGAACAGCCTCCACCTCTGTAGCTTTCCTCAGAGGAGTCCCCACCAGGGACATCCTGGAGGCTGCCACCTGGACATCTGTTCACACTTTCACCAAGCATTACCACCTGCCTGTCTTCTCCAAGTCAGGGCAGGTTTTGCCACTGCAGTCTTGCAGGGCATCCTAGCCAGCCCCTGGTCTCCTTGACTGCCTCCACCCTTTTCCTCAGATTTGGAAATCAACCCAAATATGATGACTGCAACAGTGAAACACGAAGAACATAGTACAGATGTTCTTCGTGTTTCACTGTTGCAGTCATTACATTTGGGTAATCTGCTGACAGGTTGCCCTCAGTTGGCCTAAATAACAAAGTCATGGGTCCTGCGTCGGTTGCTGTCTCCTCTTCCATGACGTCAGGTAGTCAGGGGTATAAAACATGCAGCCGACGCCATTTTATTCAGTCTTTCTTGCCGCACGGTGCCCGAAGCAGAAGCAGTTCGCAAGTGCTGGTCGGCCGACTCCTGAAATTTTCGCATTCGAGTTTCTGAACCGAAGTCTTCAACTAAAGCTAAGTACCCCGTTGGGGAATCTTTTTCTTGCTCCTTACCGATGTCAGTAAACGTTAATAATTGCATTACTTGTGGGAAGCAAATACCTCTTAAGGATTTTCATTTGTACTGTATTCCTTGCCTAGGCCCAGATCATAACATGCCTTGCTGTCGGTTTTGTGCTAGATTTAACCAACGCACTATTAAGCGTCAGTATATTTTTGCTTCTAAATATTTTGGATCCAAATTTAATTACCCTGAAATGTCGTCGGTTAGCAATCCGACTACCGGAGTTCACAAAAACCGCAAAGAAAAAGACAGACCATCAAGGTCCAAAACTGACGACGAAACTTCTCATAAGCCAGTCGCCGGTACTCAGTGAGGCGCTTTCGCAGCTACTTTTGAGTCGCAGGCCTCTACCGAGACCCATGCGGAGTCCAGTGTGCTGCGAGATTCTCAGAGTTTTGAACCCGAGGATGTCTCTCCCTTGGATGGGTCCGGAGCCGCTGAGCAGGCACCGGCTTCTGAGGGTGTTTTCAGGCCTCAATGTTTTTATATAAAACCGACGCCAGCCTCAAAAACAAGATCAAAAACATCTATGTCTAAAAAAAAAACCGACGCATGAGCCACATGCTCAGAGCCCTATGCCTAAAAAACAGATGAGCAAAATGGCTGAGGACTTAATTACCTTGATCAGGGGTTCCCAACCCCCCCTCCCCGCTAAGAGGCCTAGGCAAGCCACTGATTATGAATCTTCAGATCAGGTTTCCATTTCTTCTGATTCCTCTTCTGATCAGGAATTTTCCATTCCACCCTTTGAGGATTCTGATGCAGAAAAGTCCATCCCATCTGCATCTCCTCCTGAGGATTATTCTTTTGGAGAAACCTTGCATACTTTAAGGGAACATTTTCACTAGGAGAGTCAGGATTTCTCTGAATCAAAAAAGCGGCTTAGGGATTTCCTCCTTCCTCAGCATAGGCCTTGGCAATACCTCCTGTATTAGACGTTGTTTCCCCAAAATTATCAACTGGACAAATTTTGCACAGGGACTTATCACAGACAAGCATGGAAAGTGGATGCCCTATCCAGTTGGAAAAACCTATCAGTCTATGCCTTTCCCCCTCTGCCTCTTCTCTCCAAGGTCTTACTAAAGGTCAGACAGGAAAAAACAAAAATGATCCTAATTGCTCCAGACTGACCTCGCCAGCACTGATATCCAGTTCTAAGGAATATGTCTCAACTCCCTCCTTGGTATTTGCCTCAAATACCTCATCTACTGTCTCAGCAGAACAGTCAAATTCTGCACACTCTGCTCCAAACTCTGAACCTCGCAGCATGGCTGATCATTTAATTATTCAAACACCACCTCAGTAAATCTGTGATGGATGTTATTTTGGAAGCCAGAAGGCCTAGTACTAGAAAATCTTATGCTGATAAATGGAAGAGATTCTGTGCTTGGAACCAAGCACAAGGAACGTACACAGCAAAGCCAAATATCCCTCAGATTTTACAATATTTGACTGAGATGCTTGACAAGGGCCTGTCTTTTTCTTCAATAAAAATCCATGCCTCTGCCATCTTGGCTCATTACAACACAGAGTCCTACCCTCTTTTCTCATCCTCTGCTTAAACAGTATCTTAGAGCAGCCAAAACTTTAAGGCCTCCCAGAAGATCACCAACTCCTGCATGGGTCCTCAATTTTGTGCTGGAAAAACTCACCCTGCCTCCTTTTGAACCAGCAGCTACTGCGGTTATAAAATTTTTAGCTTGGAAAACAGCTTTCCTCTTGGCAATCACTTCAGCAAGAAGGGTTTCAGAACTACAGGCTCTCATGGCTGTGGTGCCTTTTATTACATTTTTCTGGACAGGGTGTCCCTCAGGACCAATCCTTCCTTTATGCCTAAGGTGGTATCCAGTGTGGCTCTTAACCAAACAATTCACCTGCCAACATTTTGCCCAAATCCGCAGAACGAGGGGGAGCGGATTCTGCATTCATTGGACGTACACAGACAACTAAGATTCTACTTAAACAGGACCAAATCTCTTAAAGTCTCTCCCAATCCCTCCGAGCTACACGCTCTAAGGACCTAAACCTTGTCACCACAATAAACAGAACATGCCGGAGGTATAGATTCCTGTCCCAGAGACTTCCCATACTCTGGAATAAACTACCTATCTATATCAAACAAAGCTCCTCATTAGCACTCTTCAAGAAAAATCTTGATGTTTGGATGGGAAATAGGAAATTCACCCCGGGGATCACCTCTGTGGCTCTGCTTGACAGTGGCACAGGAAAATAATTTTCTTGGGTGGCAAAAGCCAGGGTACTTTTTTTGCTGGGCTTGTGTAGGCCCCAGGGCGATAGCCTAGTACCTACCTATGAACCTATAAACCTATAAGTCTGAGCAACTACTGGTGGCATTTGCTGCAGGATCAGAGGGGAAGGCTATATCAAAGCAGACTATTTCCAAGTGGATAAGCCACTGCATTCGTTTCTGCTACTTGTACTATGGTAAACCTGTGCCCAAGGGGATCAGGTCAATTCCATCAGGGCTGCCTCTACCTCAGCAGCTTTTCTCAGAGGAGTTCCAACCAAAGCCATTCTAGAAGCTGCTACTTGGAGCTCTGTTCATACCTTCACAAAACATTATCATTTGCCTCTCTTCTCCAAATCCAGGGCAGGCTTTGCCACTGCAGTTCTGCAGGGCCTTATAGCCGCTCCTAATGCTATTTAGTTCCATCCTCCCATCCATAGCTTTGGGATTCTACCCAAATGTAATGACTGCAACAGTGAAACACGAAGAACATTGTACAGTTGTATACACTTACCATAAATGTAGATGTTCGAGTGTATTCACTGTTGCAGTCCGGGTTACCCACCCTCCATCCCCCTTTTCTATAACTTCTCTTTCCTTCACTATTTTCTAAAGCCTTTGTGATGTATTTGCTTTGCTTTTAGATGAAGGTAAAGTTTATGTTGCTAAAAGTGCATTTATATATATATATATATATATATATACACACACACATTTTTTTTCCCTCCCCATTTGGGAGGCACCTGACATCTGGGGCAAGAAAAACTGAATAAAATGGCATCGGCTGCATGTTTTATACCCCTGACGTCATGGAAGAGGAGACAGCAACCGACACAGGACCCAAGACTTTGTTATTCAGGCCGACTGAGGGCAACCTGCCAGCAGATTACCCAAATGTAATGACTGCAACAGTGAATACACTCGAACATCTACATTTATGGTAAGTGTACATAACTGTACTTTGTGTACACTTACCGTAAATGTAGATGTCCGAGTGTATTCAGTGTTGCAGTCCTGGTTTCCCTCCCTCCATCCCCCTCTTCTCTTTCTCTGTCTCCTTACAAGGAACATTTTGGTATTTACTTTCTACTGGTGGGGTTCTTCCACCATAACCTGGCTCCCACTTGGGGGTTCCTGACAGGGCAAGAAAAAAAATGATGTAATGGCGTTGGCTGCCTTACTTTATACTACTGATGACCTGATGTCAATCCTGAAGCGACAGCAACCGATGCAGAAATATTAAGCCTCTGGTGTTTGGGCTGTCCGAGGGCTACCCTGGCAGGGTTAACCCAAATGTGATGACTGCAACAGTGAATACACTTGAATATCTACATTTATGGTAAGTGTACACAACTGTACTTTCTGAGGAATATTCTCCCATGAACCACCCAAGAATTAGGCAGCTAGGGACATGGTCCCATCAGTGAGAATAAAGAGATTGACAAAACACATACAGAACCTAACACTTACCCTAACGTTCCATGTGTGTTGTCCATCTTGTCCTTTATTCTCACAACCCACCCACCATTTCCCTCTCGTGGTAGACCAAGTAGCTCTAATTGGATTTTTGTGGGACTCTGCAGCCTCTGAGGTATGTCTCATGTAAGGTGTTACATTTTCTTAAGATATACTTTTAATCACTGCTGGAGGGCAAACAGGATCTGAGGTTATAGAACAGTTGCATTATGGGTAGAGAAAAATGCCGACTAGCTTGACTGAGGACCTCGAGCTTATGTAAAGGCCGACACAGATCCGACCCATCAGTGAGAATAATGGACGAGATGGACAACACACATGAAATATTATGGTAAGAACATAACTTCTTTTTTCTATTTCTTTAACTTCCTTATTAATCCTCTTTGCTACTGCCCCCTTTGTTTTCTTATTTTTTTGTAATATAAAATTTTCCGGTACTTTTTTGTTAAACCCCTACCATGCATTTTAGGAGCTGTGTTGCCAGCTTTTGGCTTATTTCTTCCCCCACGGGTCTGGATCAATAGCACACATTCTATTTCCCAAACTGTTTAGTGTTATCTTCTTTCAAGTATTGTCCCCTTTGCTGTAAATCTATGTTGGTGATGACTCAGTTAAGCGAAGCTGTCACCCAGTTGTCTGCATGGATATGATGGTTGCAGTCACACCTGCTTTCGTAAAGTGTAGGTCATCTGCAAATCAGATAGATGACGTGGCTTTCAAGTAGTGTATTAAGTAGTGAACCTTTGTATAGGTTCATAGGTTCATACTAGGCTATCTGTCCTGGGGCAATTATAAACCTAGCCCGATTCTGTATGGCTTACACCACCCCTTGATTTGAGTATACTGTGTGCCCTTTTTAAGGTTTAGTTTACTGTGCCTCTGTCTAATAGTGACACGGGAGTAATCCCTGGGACAAACCTACGATCCCCCATCCACCTATCGAGATTCTTCTTGAAGAGATTCAGTGAGGTGCTCTGCCTCACATGAACTGGAATTCTATTCCAGAGCGAAGGGAGCCTCTGGGTTATGAACCTGTCCCTCCAGCAAGTTCTATTTATTTCTGTGCTGAGGTTCAAGTCCCTCGAGCGTGTGGCTCTAAGGGATTTAGATTTACTGAGGTGGAGTATGTCCATTAATTCTGGATTTGACATAGCTTTGTATGTCAGGCATAGATCGCCTCGAAGTAGGCGGTATGCAACTGAGTAGAGCTGGAGTTTTTTTAACCGAGCAACATATGGCATCTGTTTGAGACCCTTGATCCTCTTGGTGAGATACTTTTGGGGTGTTCCTAATTGCTGCAGGTGTTGGGTAAGGTACATCCCAAAAGGGGCATTGTATTCTATGATGGGCCTGATGAGGGATGAATAAAAGGGCACGATTACCTCTCTTGATCTAGATGTGAAACCCTTCGTGATGAGGTGGGCTATGTAGAAGGTCTTTCTAACCACTTTGGCAATGTGGTTTTCAAAGGAGAGATTGCTATCAACTTGGGTCCCCAGGTCCCTAATAACTTTCTCTGTACTTAATGGATTTCCGCCTATGTGGTAATTTGTGGGCACATTGTTTTTGCCAAAGGGTATGACTATACAGTTTTTGGCATTTAGCTTTAAACCATGGCACTGGCACCAGTTATCTGTCTCTGTGAGACCTTTTTGAAGGATGTTTGTGTCAGCTGGAGAGTTGATTATGGCGCCCAGTTTGCAGTCGTCTGCGAACTTGGTGAGCCATAGTTCTCCCACGTTTGCCTGTACCTCGGAAAAGTATATACCGAACAAGAGTGGTCCCAGGACAGAACCCTGTGGGACGCCACTTGTGACCGGTTTCGAGTCTGACATGGCTCCAGCAACTCTCACTCTGTGGGTTCTGTCTTTGAGCCAGTTTGCGACCCATCTTGTGACATAGGGGTTTATATTTAAGCTGGATAGCTTGTCCATGATGCCCGAGTGGGGTATTGTGTCAAATGCCTTTGCAAGGTCCAGATAGGCTGTGTGGACTACCTTCCCTTCATCTATGGCTTTGGTGACTGTTTCGAAGAAGTCAACCAGGTTCAAAAGGCAGCATCTGCCCTTGACAAAGCCGAACTGGGTAGGATCTAGTGTCTGTAGGTCCCCAATGTCTTTGTTTATGAGCTCCATGATGATCCTCTCCATAGCCTTGCAGACTAGGCTAGTCAGGCTTATGGGGCGATAGTTTCCAGGGTCCGTAGAGGCTCCACCTTTGTGGAGTGGGACCACTGTTGCTGTACGCCATTCTGTGGGCACATATCCTGTAGTGAGGCTGAGATTGTATAGCTGTTTTATTTGAGGGATTAGTTCCTCTTGGAGTTCATGTAGGACGCAACCTGGGACGCCATCTGGTCCCAAGGAAGCAGTGTTTTTTGCTTTGGAGAGGGCAGCCTTCACCTGAGCATCAGAGATGTTTGGGAGGCAGCCCTCTGCCGGGATAGATACTTGCTCTTTTGGGAGTTTGCACTGAACCTGTCTGCCAGGATATTGGCGATGTCTGTGGGTTCAGTGTATTTTTGTCGCTTAGAATCAACTCAGAACAAGTCTGGGAGTTGCATCCCAGGTTTCTAACATAACTGAAAAAAGCCTTATGATTGTCTTTGGTGTCCTGTGCAATTTTTCTCTCAAGCTGGTCTTGGAGGATTTTATGAGGGATCGTAATTTTTTGCTAGTACTGATCAGAGATGCCTTCCCTATTAGGGATTTTGCTCTATCATGTAGTAGCTTCCTCCTTCCGTTGTACAGTTTATTTATGGCAGGGGTCCACCAGACTGGACGCCTGCCTTTGGATGATTGGGTCTTGGTTTTGTTTGGGATAGCATGATCCATGCATTCCTGGAGATGTCCGTAGAATGCGTTTATATAGGATTCTGCAGTTTGGGCCGTAGTTTCCACTGGCCCTGGGGCCTTGAAGGATTCCTCTTCGGTTTTGAGAAGTGAGAAGTTTGCTTTTGAGAAGTTTTTCACTGTGGTTTTCTGGGCTGGGGGTGGGGTCGGGATGTGGACATCCAGTGAAATTAATTTATGGTCTGATCTTACCAATGAGGGATATACTTCTGATGTGGAGCATAGAGTCCCCATGTTGATAATGATCAGGTCTAGTTTGTTGTCCCCTCTTGTGGGAGTGGTGACTAGTTGTTCCATAGCATTTGAGTTTATAATTTCCAGGAACCTTTGGGCTAAGGTGCTGGGGCTTGAGTAGTGCTCCCAGTCAATGTTTGGGTAGTTGAAGTTGCCCAATATAATGGTGTTCGGAGAGATCTTTATGTTCTCCAATGTTTTCAGGAAAGCCGAGTGGGATTCCTGACTTTGAGAGGGTGGTCTGTAGGATGCTATAAACTGAAAAGCAGTCTTGCCCACTGTTAGTTGCACATGGATGGTCTCCGATACTTCGTGCAGTGCCACTAACCTGGAGGTGTGGATATCCTTGATAAATATGGAAACTCCCCCTCCTTTTGTGGTCCGGTCCGGTTTTGGGGCCGAAAAGCATGATATGAGGTATAGCCTGGTAGTGCTGGGGTGCTCCCTGGAGCCTTGAACCAGGTTTCTGTCACTGCACAGATATCGATGTTCTCCATACTGAGGAGAGCTTCGAGTGCGTGAATCTTGAGGTTAAGACTTCTGGCGTTTAGCAGCATTACCCTTAGTTTCTTGTTCCTTGTGCTGTCTATGGGGGTGGGTTTTACTTTTGAGCCTTGCCTAAAAAAGGCACTATGGGGGTGGCAAGAGCCTTTGCCAATATCCGAAAGCCCAGTGGTGACAGGTGCAAGCCGTCCCTAGCAAAGCAACGTGGCTTGTCGAGCATGTCATCCCAGGCTGACAGACACTGGATCCCCTTTGAATGACACCAAAATCTTAGTCAATTGTTAAAATCGATCATTTTGTCCTTGTACTGCGGCATCATTCTAGGTGAGGGTAAGATGCTGCTCAAGGTCAGGGTCATACCAGCCTGGGCTACATGATCAGTAAGATGCTGCTCAAGGTCAGGGTCATACCAGCCTGGGCTACATAATCAGAGAGCTCCTCTGTCTCTTTTCATGTAGTCCAGGGAGGTACGTCTCAGGTCATTCACACCAGCATGTACAATGACTGAGTCATATTTGTATTTGCTTTGGAGTGACCTGAGTGCTTGCGTTATGTGCCGGATCCTAGCACCCGACAGGCAGCTCACCGTGACCTTCTCTTTATTCAGCCTGGTGAGCGGGACGTCAGTGTGTCTGACAATAGAGTCACCTATTACAAGAGTATCAGGTGTGTTATTCAGCCTTAAGGGCTGTGGCTGCTTGGCACACTGACTTTGTGGGTTATGTGTTGTGCGTGTTTTGTTTTGAGGTAGCGTTTGCTTGGATGTCTGCTTTGGAGGTCTCTGTTGCTTAGGTAAATTTTTATTTAGAGCCTCCGAGTATGTTTTTGTGTATTTATGTGTTTGGTTCGCTGATGTGTTGGGACTATGTGATACTAGAATTGTGTTGTGTGAGGTTACCTTCTCCTCCTGACTGGTTACACCAGTTTTGAGATGAGAGAGCTCAGCCTCCAGTTTGGCTAAATAGTTGCATCTCTCACATATATTTGAACCTGTTTGGAGGAGGAGAGGGTTGTCCGTGTACATGATACAGTTGTAACATTGCCTCAAAATTCCCAGATTCACCATCTGGACTGGAGAGGAAACCATTGACTGACCTTTAGACATGCTAGAGTAATATAGGGAAACTGAATTTAAGACGGACCAATAGAGGACAAAGGGTAATCATAGAGAGTATAAGAGTAAGTAGTGCTTATGGTTTAATAGTGCAAACTTGTAGGATTACTTAATTGGACCAGTGAAGGGCCTTAGAATGAGAATATGGTGTTTAAATTGAGAGATAGAGCAGTTCTAAGGGAAAAAGTGAAGAGCAGACTTTGTGGAGCCAGGAATAGTTTAAACCCGATTAGGCGGCGCTGCCCGCTGTTGCGCTATGCTCAAAAACGCGCAAAACCGCGCAAAAGAGGGTTTTAAGAGAGGAAGATGGAGTTTTGGAATTGACCCAAAATGGCCAATAAAACTAGAGTTTCAAGTCAGTAACCACTCCCACAGGGGCAGGCAGGCTGCTCAATGTTTTTCACTGCCACTGATCAACAGAGAGACTTCCCTTTAGCCCAAGCAAAAAATAGCCTCACAGAAACTTACAAACAGTTCAAGAACAGCAAGCCTGTAACTGAACTTTTTTAAATCTCAGAAAAGTGGGAAAAAAGCAAGATTTTTTTTGATTTTTTGTTTTTTCAGAGATAGCAGAGGTTCACAAGTATCAACAAGTTATAACAGTGCAGTAAATGACCCCACACAAGAGTGCTAAGCCAAAGACAGATAAAATGCAAGTTTTGAGAAAAAAAACGATTTTAAAAATGTGTAAACAGGAAATTCAGTAAACAGCTCTAGGTTGTGCTCTAAATACAGTTACTAATGCAGAAATCAAGTTTAACAAGCCAGAAAATGCTCAAAATAGGCGGCTATGCAGAAAAACTTAGCAAATAAACAGAGGGAAAATACTTAAAATCTAAAAAGTGGCTCCTTTCTTCTCTCAGCGTTTTCTCCTCTTGGTGGGTGCTTCACCAACAGCCAGCAAGCCTAAAAAGATGCCAAAACCACGACAGCGTATGACAGCCTTACCCTTGTGTACAGCTGTGAGGTCGACATTTTCTGCCAGATTTCTTTTCCTGAAGCGCGGTCCCACTACATCCTCCCGATGACCAGTAACCCAGGTCAGAATCAACAGCAAATCACCTTAGCTGACATGTCTTCTGCCTATGTCTTTCTCTTCAAATATTTTTGGTACTGCTTTTTTGTACTGATTAGTTTTGCTTTCTCCTGTGCATGAATATTGCACCATATTAAATCTTTTTCTTTCCCATGTGCATATTTTTTAGATGCCCCCTGCTCCCCCTCCTGTTTTTCCTTACTTGGCGGACTTTTTGTTCCATCATGCTGTGACATGATGACCCGTGTTAGACTTTCTACACTAAATCCTTCACTTCGCAGGTATTCCATAACTTACAACTTCTATTTTTTAACTTCCACTTTACTCATCTTCTGTTCTGTGGCCCCCCATTTTGATTTTATTTTTTGTATTATGAAATTTTCCATATCTAGGTGCCTTTGCCTGTATTTCTCTTTAAATATATTTGGAGCTGCCTTTTTTGTATTGATTTTTGGATTTCTTTTTTACATAAATATCGCACCATATCTGATATCTCGCTCTTTCCCAGATCCATATTTTAATTTTTTATACCATACAAAGATCTCTAGATTTTGTTCTTTATATTTTCACACTTCCTTAGTCTCTTTTTCCAAACGGCCCAAAATTTCTTGGTCTGTGTAATGTCTTTCATGGATCTGTTTTATTGAACATATTTGAAGCTTTTGACAGCTTTTCTTATGCGAGTATTTTGCTTTCCTGCAAGTTCTGTCTTTTTGTGTATCTTCTGTCCAGAAATTCTTGGCTTCTTGCATAATAGCGAGAAAACATAATTTCTTTCTTATCCTTAATAAGCCATCCTCCCCCTGGGCCTGGCCTAACCCCATTATAGGAATGTTTCCAAGTCTTGAGGATTCTACAATGTAATTTTTTCCAGTCCTAGCACCAGTGTGCCTAGCAGGATTGGGCACTCTTTTTTTTTTGTCCTGGGACTTGTACACCCAGTTGTCTTTATTTTTTAACGTACTTCGTTCCATGATGTATGTTTTATAAAATACAGTGTATATATTAGTGTCGTCTTGGTGATAAAGTGGCCTGGAATTTGGGTTCATATCTCCTATAGCTGTGTGGAGATGCACACCAAAACTCTAGGCCATTTGATCATCTCATGCCTCTTATATCACCAAATAGTTCAAAACCAGTCGTCTTGACTACTATGTTTTCAAGTCTTAAGCTCTTTAATCTAAATAATTTGTAGTGTGTCCAGTGTAGTAGCAAAATTAAAAGGATGGGTGCCTTTGCATAAACCTGGATATCTTATCTCTTACAGAAGCTTGGTTAAAGCCCTCCATTTAAAGATGAATTTCTCCCACAGGGCTACAATATTATCTGGTTTGATAGCTATTCTGACATATCTTGTTTAATTAGTCATTTATACTAAGTCCTTAGAGCTCTATCTACCCTCACTCATACAGTGCCCATACTTGACAAAGGTGAAATTTTGCTTACCACACTAAAGCTTTGCAGAGAAGTCAGTGTGTATAATTGCAATCTGCATTCCTCCAAATTCCTTCATAAGTGAAGGTATACTGTCTTGAATCACAGATATCATCCAAGAAACTTACCGTACTCCATGATTTTAACTATAATCATACTCAACAAAGGCTTTTAGCACTATTAATCTGTATAACTTAATGAGATTTAATAAAAAGACCAAGAATACAGTCCATGATTGGATATTAAGCAGTGCCCCGACAAAATCTCAGCTACAGGCTCACTTCCAGACTTCCTAAATGATCATAATCCCACACCCCCCCCCCCCCCAAAAAAAAAAAAAAAAAAACATATTTATATGGATCTTGGCTTACTGCCAGAAAAAATTAGACATTGTTAATCCCTGCTGTCTATGCTCAAATATATTCTTAACATGTATGACACTGTTTTCTTATTTGGTACTGTTTTTGCCTCCTTGTAACGGCATTGGTGTTTGGAGCTTTTCTTCCCAGGCCTATCTGCACTCAAATGCATTCTTTACATGTATATCATTATGTTTCCTTATATATGTTACTGTTTTGTGTCTTTTGAACTGTATTGTGTTTGGAGCTTTTCTCCCCGGGCCTCTGCTGAAAATGGACCTGTGGTCCAGTTGGACTTTCCTGGTAAACCAATGTAAAATAAAAAAAAAAATATTCCATGCAACAATGCACCAAAATCTATGAAAACATCTTGTACAATCATGTCCAAAACCACACAAATTAAAATTTAAATTCCTTTACCCTCTACCCTTAGGCAAATCAACTAGTCTTCCCTAAAAGCATTACCGCTAAATCAAGCAGCTAAAAATAGATGTGAGAGTGTTTAATCTCGCCGTTTGTTCTTACACACGGGTTCGGAGCCGATCCTCATCTCCGAGTCGGCCGAATTGCAAAGCTCTGAATCTGAGAAGCTCGAGACCAGCCCATATCCCACAATCCTCCCTGCCATTACTCAGATCTAGTTTGCCGCTGCAACAGATCGGATCGAGGAGAGCTCGGACCCGATAGAAAATTGATAATTGGTTACAGTTTACAGATAAGCTACATATTTTTTGGCTGAAATAACTTTATATTTCTTAAATAGTTTATAGAAGTGCTGTGTGTGTGTGTTTTATATATATATATATATATATATATATATATATATATATATATATATATATATATATATATATCCCCTTTATTCTTCAGGCACCCTTTTGTGGCCTAACCCTTTTTTCTCTGGGTATGGTTTGTGAGTGTCTTGTATACTTATATAGCCTTTTCTAGACATATATATACATTTATAGGATTTAGTAGTTTTTAGCAGTTTTTTTCTACTTTATTAGCCTAGTGAAGTGTTTGTTATATTTAGTCATGTCGGAGAAAGCTAAATCTGGCTTTAAGAGATGTCAGTGTGGGCAGAAAATGTCCATTACTGACAATCATGCTTCCTGCGTCTACTGTCTTGGCCCTCTCCACCTTCAAGAGGGTTGTTCTATTTGCCATTCCTTTAGCGGGAGGGTCATGACAGATAGACGCAGGAAGCTTATAGACAGAGGATTACTTAAGCCTGCCTTTCAAGAGGCTTTGGACAAGTCGGATCAGGCTTCTAAATCCTCGAAGGGGTCGAAGATGTCGGAGCCCATGTCATCGGCTCCGAGTTCATCTTCTAGGGTTTGTTCGCCGGTTCCACAGACCTCGGGGCTGAGCGTCGAACGTTTATCTTTCCCTGAGCCCCAGATCTTGGAACCGGTGTCGGAGCTGCCACCACCATCCATTCTTTGGTCGGTGCCATCTTCGGCTCCTTCGACCCGTTCTTCCAGACCGTTATCTGAGACAGATGTGGATCGTGTCGTGCAGAAACTCATGGAAAACACGGCCCTTTCCAAGTTGATTGCAGTTTCCTCCCAGTTGGTGTAGAAACTAGAAGGCCTCCCCATATCTCCAACGGGTCCTCCTTCGAGACCCATCCAGATCTCGGAGCCGGGAGATGATGACCTGATGATAGTGGAGCCCTCGGTGCCGAAACCGTCCATTGCACGATCGACACCACTGACTTTGACTCCTTCGGAACCGGTAGGGGAGTCGCGGAGCCGAAGGTCTCTCCTCTGTTCTGGGACCGAGAGTCGTACCGACCTGTCGGTGCCGACTCTCCCTCTCGGGGCCTCTGCGCCGACTGGCTTGGCTCCGTCCTTGGGGTCGGAGACCATGGCACCTGGGTCTGGGATGCTCCCGTGTTCTTCAGAACCGGGGGAGCCCTCGGCCCGGGGTTCGGGGGGCTTTGACCTTATGAGGAAAGTATTGTCTGCACAGACAACCACTTCATCAGGGGAATCTTCTCCTTCCCCAAAAGGGCCACTTTCTGTTTCTGCTCCCACGACCCATCCAAAGCGTAGAGCCCTATTGCCTCAGCCACCCCCAGAGGGTTCCCCCTGTTCCTTGGAGGCCTCACCAGAAGCCCCCTCTGATGAGGTCCCGAGGAAACGGTTGTGCAAGAGAGGCACACAGATTCCCCACAGGAATCTCTTAACGTCTGACACCGACTTGGATGAGGCAGAGGGGTCCCCCAAATCACCCTCGGAGGATGTGTCATTTGCAGACATCCTGGAGATCTTGAAACAAGGGTGATTGGCAATCCCTAGCCCCCACTGAGGATGAGTCTGTGCTGCTGAAGGCTTTTGGGGCTCAACCTTCTACCTCCTGGGTGACTCCGCCCTTCGATGAATTACTGGACTTGATTGCTCGAAGGGCGTGGGAGGCATCTGACACAGTGGAACCAGTCCCTAGGAAACCAAACAAGTTCATCACTGCCCCCCAAGATAAATTTTATCTCACCAAGGGAGTTCCGGTCGACACTATGGTGGTGGCGGTAGCCACGAAAAAGGAGATGTCTGAGTCTTCCTCATCTGTTCATCCTCCTAGTAAGGATTCTAGGCTTATGGACAGATATGGGAAGCGCGTTTTTAGTTCAGCGACTTTTTCCATGCGTTCGCTAAACTATTTGACTCATTTCACACGTTTGCAGAGGGATCTCATCAAGGAGCTGACGGATACCCTCCAGGGTAACACAGATGCTGCTGTTTCAGATAAAGTAGTAGCACAACTTAACACCCTCACCTCCATAGTAAACTCATCCATGAGGCTCATCTCGTATGCAGCCGAGGGATCGAGTAGAGCTGCAGCTTCAGCGATTGCTCTTCGAAGACAATCATGGATGCGGCTGTGCTCCTTTGCGGAAGCCTTCAAGTCTTCCTTTGCCAATGCCCCTTTTGATGGTCCCACACTTTTTGGGCCCAAGGTTAAGGAGACTCTGACTCGGTGTGAGCAAGAGGGAAAGACCCTATCTGCTGTCGGGGTCTGTTTTTCCGCTCCTACTAGACCGTACCCCAAAGGGCAATGAGGCGGGAAAATGTGGTTCCGTAAGATTCAGGGATCTTTCCAAACCACACAGAGTGATACCCCCTCCAGAGGCGGGGGGGGGGTAGAAATGGAAGACGCCACCCCGGCGGCAGAGGGGGTCCCCATAACCAAGGCGACAGGGATTCCGTCCCTGGGAAGCCTTTCCAGCACTCCTGGAGGGAGGCCCGGCTGTCCTGCTCTGGAGGCAGTCAGGGGTCGCTTGGCTTTATACCCACTGGCCTGGCTAAATATTACTTCGGATTCCTGGGTAAAAAACATTATAACCAGAGGATACAAAATCCCCTTCACATCAACTCCTCCTCTACAAAGAAGGTTTCCAGATGTGCCACCCCGTCTGCGAAATCCAGCAGCTGTAGAAATTTCAAAGCTGCTCGAAAACAGAGTCATCCAACCAGTCCCGGCGGACCAAAGAGGATCCGGAACTTACTCAAGGTTCTTTTTAGTTCCAAAAAAGACAGGGGACTGGAGACCGATCTTAGATCTCAGCAATCTCAACACCTTCGTGAAGAAGGAAAAGTTCCGGATTGTCACGCTTCAATCGATCCTTCCATTCTTACAGAAGGACGATTGGATGTGCTGTATAGATCTCAAAGACGCGTACTACCACATGAAAATGGCCAGACCGTCTAGAGATCACCTGCGCTTCCGGCTGGGAGCCAGTCACTTTCAGTTTCGAGCTCTGCCCTTTGGACTCACCTCAGCCCCCAGGGTATTCACCAAATGCATGGCAGTAGTTGCGTCTCACTTGAGACAAGGATTCCAGGTGTTTCCCTATCTGGACGACTGGCTCCTCACCGCCACCACCGAGCGTCGCTTATTGCAAGCCAGAGACTACACAGTCAGCCTTTGTTCCCACCTAGGGATTTCGATAAACTTCGAAAAGTCTTGCTTATCGCCCTCACAGTGTATTTCCTTCATCGGAGCAGACCTAAATACACGATCGACACTACTAAAGCTCCCTCCAATAAGGGCGTCAACCCTCAAACAGCAGGTGGTTCTTCTTCTAGAGAGCACGAAAGCCCTGGCCAAACTGGTGTTGAAAGTTTTGGGACTAATGGCAGCCTCACTAATCGCAGTTCCTATGGGAAGGTTACACATGAGGATCCTACAATGGCTGCTCTTCGCGCAGTGGTCGTTCCAACACCTACCCCTTGCGCATGAGATCAGGATAACAGACTCTTGCAGACGGGACCTCTCATGGTGGGTGTGCGATCAGAACCTCACAATGGGTCGTCCGTTTGTTCTACCCAGTCCAACAGCCACAATAACCACGGACGCTTCCCTGACAGGGTGGGGGGGGGCTTTTTCAGGGAAGAACAGTCCAAGGAGAATGGTCCAACATGGAGTACACTCTACACATAAATGTTATGGAGCTGAGGGCAGTGTTCCTGGCATTGCAACCTTTTCAAGCCCTCTTACCTGTAGGAACAGTAGCAGTTCAGACAGACAACATGTCTGTGGTCTGGTACATAAACAAGCAAGGGGGAACCAGGTCTTACCCGTTATGCAGAGAGGCCATGAGAATTTGGCAATGGGCAGAGTCCACGGGTCACTTTCTGATAGCAGCGCACATCCCGGGGTCATCCAACGTCATTGCGGACAGGTTGAGCAGAGCCATCCTGTTACCTCACGAGTGGTTCCTCAATCCACAGACTGCGGAAAAGATCTTCTGCAAATGGGGCCAGCCTTGCTGTGATCTGTTTGCTTCCCCGTTGAATGCAAAATGCAGAAGCTACTTTGCCCTTCTACCCCCTCCGGTGGATGTCCCCAGGGACACACTGATACACGATTGGCCCCCGGGTCTCCTATATGCATTTCCACCTACTCCCTTGATTCCCAGATTTCTACAGAAAGCCAGGAACCTGGAAAGGACAATAATACTCATAGCCCCACTCTGGCCTCGGCAAATATGGTTCCCCTTTCTTCGAGCCTATCAAATAGAGGAACCATGGATTTTGGACCCAGTACCAGATCTATTGACCCATTCGTCGGGAGTTCCTCACCCGTCTCTTCAGTCCCTCAAACTAGCAGCTTGGCTGCTCCATTTCCCTGCCTAGCCAGGTCTGATCTACTCTCCCCGGCAGTTCAACACATTCTGGTTGCTTCTCATAAAGCTTCCACTACTAAACTCTATACGAGTAAGTGGAAACACTTTGTATACTGGGTGTCTAGCCAACACTTAGACCCCTTGGTAGCTCCTCCACATAAAATTTTAGAATTCTTATCTATCCTCTTTCACGCAGGAGCTTCTACTTCCACACTAAGAGTACAGTTGGCGGCCATATCAAACTTCCATATTGGTGAGGAAGGTTCTCCCATTATGTCTCACAGACTTTGTAAGGCCTTTATGAAAGGAACCTTCTATCTTAGGCCGCCCGTCAGAAAACCTTTCTTTCCATGGAGCCTGAATTTGTTACTGTCGCAACTCATGTTGCCACCCTTTGAACCTGCTTCGTCATGTCTCTTAAAGTTCTTATCTTGGAAGACGCTGTTCCTCATCGCCGTGACCTCAGCTCGTAGAGTATCAGAGTTGCAAGCATTATCGGTCATACCACCTTATTTGATATTCCATCCAGATAGTCTCTTTGCGTACAAATCCATCTTTCCTTCCAAAAGTATGTTCAGTTACGAATATTAACCAGTCTATAGAACTCCCTACCTTTTTCAAGAACCATACTAACAAACTGGAGTATATGCTGCACAAGTTGGATGTTCACAGACAATTAAGATTTTATTTGGATAGGACCAAAGCTTACAGGAAAACGGATCAGCTCTTCGTCGCATTCGCAGACAATACAAAGGGCATGGCAATTACTAAACGTACACCATCTAAATGGCTTGCTGACTGTATAACCTTTGTATACTCTAAATCAAATCAATCCTTACCCACCAAACCTAAGGCCCATTCTACCAGATCCATCTCCACTTCCTTAGCTCATGCAGCTCGCTTGCCTTTGGACACTATTTGTGCAGCAGCCACGTGGTCTAAGCCACATACTTTCATCACTCATTATAGAGTGGACAAAGTTTCCAAAGACAGGACATCATTTGGTTCCACTGTGCTTAGGAACGTTCTTCCATGAGTCACTCGGGGTGACGGAGCTAGGGACGCTACCAGTGTGTAAGAACAAACGGTGAGATTGAACACTCACATAAAGAAGTTATGTCCTTACCATAACGTTCCATGTGGAGTGTTCATCTCGCCTTTGTTCTTACATTCCCTCCCTTCCCCTCCCCACGTGTTTGGAAGAACTGGTAGGATTAGAGTCTGATCGACTTGTCTTGACCCCTTCTGGGGTACATGGTCCCGTGTATCATGGGATATATGTTTCTACCATTAGTTATTGCTATGGTGAGAGAGTGTCTCTGAATGTCTGAGAGAGTGTGTACTTCTTGCACTGGAGGTGTTGGATCTTTTGGTCTGGTTTGTTTGCAAGCTAGATCTGAGTAATGGCAGGGAGGATTGTGGGATATGGGCTGGTCTCGAGCTTCTCTGAGATTCAGAGCTATGCAATTCGGCCGACTCGGAGCCGAGGATCGGCTCCGAACCCGTGTGTAAGAACAAAGGCGAGATGAACACTCCACATGGAACGTTATGGTAAGGACACAACTTCTTTTTTTGGCATCCTACCAGTTCTCAGTAGGCTCTACTAAGAAAATAACATGTGAGATCTAATTCATCCCCTGGCTTTTTAGAACCACTAAACTAAGGTAATGCAAGAGAGAGAGAGAGAGAGAGAACATGGAAAACAATGGTCAAAGTCAAAACTGAAACCTCCTACTAGAAATATAGAAATTGACAAAAAAAAAAAAGCTTTCTCCCATCTCCAAAGTAATTACCTTTCTAACCCAAAAGTTTAACTGGGCAGCTGGTAAACCCTAAAACATGGAAAACCTACACAACTAAATCCCCTATCAGGTGAAACTAAAACATAACTTAATAGATCAACACCTATTCCATCCAAGTAATGTCTGCAGCACTAAACCTCATTTTTTCTGTTCAAACTGCCCCAACTAAAATACAAAAACTGCTTCACAACTGAAACCTACAACATTAGCAGCCAACCCATTGCCTGTTGAATCCATAAAATCTGCTATATAGATGCCATATCCTACCCCATATTGATAGTAACAAAATTGGTCCATATTAGTGTCGTATTTACCCAGATGGTGAGGAAAAAATGTAAATTATCCTACTTTATAAAGGAGGGAAATCAGTTGGCTCGTCTAACCATTAACGAATATTCATGCACTCTCTCTCCCTCGTCAAAAGTCCTTAAAGTATATATGTTCTGATCTTGCTAGAATCTCTCTTAGATAATATTCCCTCTCTCTCCCACCTGTCATGGCTTTTGCCTTCACATAGTACCACTATTACTCTTCTCTCCTTCAACACAGTAAATAAACTTGAAGACAAAGGTGAACTAGTCTCTTCCATATTCTTGGATGTGTCAAGCATTTGATACAGTCTGCCATACTAAACTACTAAAAACATTACTTTCCCTCTCTCCCACCTGTACCCTAATATGGTTTTAAAAAAACTTTTCTGAGGACACAGTATGCCCAGTGGCAAACTTGCTACTCATGTCACCTACCCATAACCATTGGTGTCCCTCAAGGCTCAATGCTAGGTCCTCTACTTTTCAATATATATTTTTTTAATAAACAAAGGCTCCCTGGTTCAGAATGCAAACTACTCTAATCTGCTCAGCCCCAAGCATGCTGTCAGTGTAAACTGTTACACAGTAATCCTACTCCTCTGTTTTTTTGAACCTCTCTAGTCTTCTGATGAACCCAAACAAAGTAATACTGCTTTTCATCTCAAAACAGAACTCTGATTGAAAAATTCCTTTGGTATATTATCTACACAGAACACTAGACTTGAGGTTCACACACAGTAAATTACTTGGAGTTACCCTAGATGGTAATCTGAAGTCTGGCCTACACATACAAAATTCTTTAAAAAAAAATACCCATACCCTTTACAAATCATCTCTGTACAATCTAGAAAGATCATTGCCCTCATATCTATTGCCAACTTTCTCCTGTGCCTCTCCCCAAATCCCAGATGTCTACTCCTCATGTTTGAGAAAACTTAGAGCAGTGTTATAATAAAATTTCAAAATTGCAACCCGCCTTCCAGGTAAACCTATCATTGCCTAGTAGTCCGCCAACTAAATTGGTTTGAATTCCTCAGCTATCAAAAATTCATTCAACTTAGACTAGCCCAAAGTGTACTTCATCACCCGGACAAATGTCCAACACTTGAGAGTAATGCTATGGTACTCTCCACTTAGATCTCTGTCCTGTCAAATGGCACAAATCTTGCCCAAGTCTGTGTACCAAACAAACATGGTGACACAGTGTATTCCTTGTATGTATCCAAATGCTGAAATACTCCCCCACAAGACCAAAGACGAATCAAAAATCCAAAATACTTCAAACTTTAGGGACCCACCTTTTGGATTTAAAAATATGCTGCTGACACTCTTCTCCTGGTTAAACATTGCCACAACTCTATCCACCTGTCCTCTTTCTGTAGTGTCCGTTTAAGCTGCTGGATTTTCATCAGAAAAACAAATAGCTTGTCCACACCTAAAAATTCGTACACAATAGTCTGCTGTCTAGTAGTAATATTCTATACATATTCTATTGCACCTGTATATTAACCTAATGGAAGATGTTCTATTCATCTGTTGCAGTATTCCTAACAAAGGAGTTGCCTGCCAAGGAGGCAACCTGACGTCTGCCAGTATACCAAAGTGTTTTACTACCTTGGGTGCATGGTACATCTGACGTAGGCCACCGACAGATGCCGGCCATAAAAGAGACGTACATGCGCACCACCCTCAGAACTTCTGTGCCACCAGTCGGATCGCCAGTCCCAGACATCTCTCTGCTGTCATAATCACAGATTTCTCAGATAAGTGCCCCATTGGGGAAACCTTTTTTGTCCTTTTTGCTATCTTATTTACCTTACTGGGGTTAATGTCATCCAGGAAGTGCAGTGCGACTGTGGAGGACAGATTCCACGTAATGATAGTGGTACCCAGTGGCTTTTTTGCCTCAGCAAGACCATAAAAACTGCTCCATCTGCCAGTCTTTTGTACCTAAGACCCTCTAGTTGGTTGTCCTCCCTTGTGATCTTCCTTGAGCACCAGTGCCTTAAGCTTCTGGCGAAAGTGCGATGGATCCCTCCTAGTACCTGACGGGCCAGCCTGTCAAGTGTAAGGCCAAAAAACATAGGGCTGAAATTGAAGTTGTGCCTCTCGAATCGAACGTCTTTCCCAAAGCACTTGAGAGCTTGGAGACTTGGGCTGACCA